>NW_019385323.1:2557-76315 GCF_000671375.1 Centruroides sculpturatus | reverse complement strand
AAACGGAGTCCGATAGACTAAGTCCCGAGTCTACACTTAGAAGAAGTGATATTTTCATATTTTTGTGCACGAATTGATCTCCCGTATGAAAGTAATATGAACCCTATCTACCAGGTGTCCTCTACCTACAGAAACGAAGACGACGACAACTAACAGGTCGTATGTTTAGAATCATTTTGTGAGCTCTCTCTCTCGAACGCGCATTAGCATAGGTTAAGTCGTAACCTCTAGCTTGTCGCTTAATTGTTGTTATCGAATTTTTTGTATTCGTTTGTTTTAGATTTATTAAATTTACTCTTGTTTTATTTTATAAGAATGTCTCCTCAAGTTATTCCGAATCAGATCGCAAACGCGTGTTAATCCGCGTATAATAAGTTTGATTAACTGGTGTCAAGGAATCCTGACGAACGTCTGAACTTCTCGTTCAGATCATTTTAAAATACGCTCTCCTATGTAAACTTTTTACGATCGGATCTTACGATTCGAAACTCGGAGAACTATTCTCACGGAATAGGCCGATTAAGTGGTACTAACGAGTTAGTGTACCCCCGGCTGATCTCACATAACCAAATAGATAAACAAACTTCTTTTCGCCTAACACCGACTCTCACGCCAGCTATCGGTAACCGGAGACATTAATTCTACTAGAGAGCATAGCGCAAGGACCAGTACATCTATCGACTCTGGTTAGGCTTACTGTTGCTAGACCGAACTTTAGGCTTAGCTGTGTTTTGTGTTGGAAGCACTTCTTCCCCATCAGGTTGTCGCTATGTTATTCTCCTCGCCATCGTTGTCGGCAAAGACAGCTTGATGCGGCTATTTTGGATATCCGGTGGATATTGTGTCTGTGTTTGTGCACGTTTTGCATAAGGATACAGTGTTTATTTCGGTTTAACTAATGTCTCCTGTGTGTTTACCTGTGAATTACTGGAAGTATTTGTTGTGTCTAGCTATAGATTACTCGTGTGTGCATTTGTTTCCATCTAGCGAGGGCTGTTTTCATTAAACAGGTGTCTGACTAATTTAGACAGTGTTGGGATCTATGGGCACCATGTATCTTATTGATTAGTTTGGAGGGATCCTGGTAACCTGACCGGGTTATGCCCCTTCCACCCCAGATAATCAGTGCCAATAGGTGCCGTATCCAACTGCCAACGGCTGGCATCCAGTGACAGGTGTATAGCCAGTAGCCAGCAGTTTATAGCCAGCGTCACTGCTCCAGACGAACGTCTAGAGCAGTGGTTCTTAACCGGTGTTCCGCGAACATAAAGAAAGTGTTCCCCAAAATTTGAAAATCTGTGAAAAATTAAAACGGTTATTAAAACGAAAACTAAAACGTAAAAGTCATTGTTTTTAGTCGTATCGTCTCTTTACTTGTACTTATGTAGGTTTTTATCGATTTTTATAACGGATTTCTATTAGAACATGAATCAAATCTGCTTTTGCGTGTAGGCGGAGCCTTTGTGCAAACAGTTGAATGACAACAATCGACGTGTATGGACGTGTTTCTTGCTAGAAAGATTACTGTTATTTTTATTATTTTCAAGTAAGTCGAACGTTTCACACAGATTGTCAGTGTCATAAAATGTATTGTTTTGTAATTGTACTTAAAAGTTTATTTGCGATAAATTGGTCTTCTAGAAATTAAAATAGCTTTAATTAGCTTCCAAAGAATTACAAATAATTATTCAAAATGGCAACATTGACAAATTTCTGAAAGGAAAATATGATTCTGGCGCTGATAATGATAGTGAAAGTACAAGCAATATCAATAATGATACTCGCAGTAGGGAGAACAAAATAAAAAATGTCGATGGACAATATCTCCAATGATTATTTAGGTTCACTTACATTGACGAAAATAAATGTGAAAATGAATGCCCCTTTGCGTGGTTCTGTGAGGAAAAGCTTTGTAATAGTGTAATGGTACCAGCAAAATTAAAACGACATTTTACATCTAAACAGGCCAATCTTCAGTCCAAAGACAAGAATTATTTTCAGAGATTGTTTAATAATCAAATTAATCAAGGAAAATAATTAAAATTAAAAAAATCGTAACAGTATCTAATAAAGCACAAATTGCATCGTATAAAGTTGCCGAAATAATTGCTAAGAATTTAAAACCACACACCATAGCAGAGCGTCTGATTTTACCAGCATGTTCTGAAATAGTTTGGTGATGATGCAAAACAGAAATTACAAAAATTCCTCATTTGGAAAACACAATAAAAAGTAGATTTATACGCATGTTAGATCAACGGTCGGCAACCGGTAGTGCCCTGACCATTGATGGTCCGCGAGAAAATTTGGGTAGTTCGTGGAGAAATTTGAATATTGATCAACCGAAAGTTACGCCAAGTATCACGAAAGAAATGCAAAATGCTTAGTTGCTTTTTTCCCTCATTGGGGTTTTTTATTCGAATCTAAAACCGAAACCAAAGTGACTGTTATCAATAAATAATGAATAATAAACAATATTGTCGTCCTTCGTGGAAAAGCGCGAAGAATTCATAAACTTGTTTCAAACAAGCGGCAATGAACTTTAGGCTTGCATTAATTAGTTATAGTTAAACATGTGAGTTTCATATTAATGTAGTAAAATTAAACTTTTATAATCATTATTCTACAGATTTTGTTTCGTTTAAAAAAATTCATGATAATGGTCCGCGGGATTCAAAATCGTGACTTTAGTGGTCCGTGAGGTGAGAAAGGTTGCCGACCGCTGTGTTAGATGATCTGATGTTGCCGACCGATGTGTTAGGACGGGATCTCTTTGGCTCCATTTATTTAACATAAGACCGTACCAATGTGTACGAATCTGTACCGATGGTGCTCTTTCAACGATTAGTTCTATTAAAGGATTTATTACTTTTGCAAAGAAGAAAAATCGTAATATCATATCTACACATTGTTTTTACATTGAGAATCACTTGTCTCAAAAATTGAGAAAACAGTTACTAATAAGCTTTCAGAAGAATATTTTGCTTTACAAGTTGACGAGTCCACTGATATCAGGGGTACAGCTCACGTAATAGGATTTGTCCGTTTCATTGATGAAAACAAAATAATTTAATCAATTTTTATGCTGCGGACAACTTACCGAACGCGCAACAGGACGGGATCTCTTTGGCTCCATTTTGTCATATTTAGATGCATTTAACATAAGACCGTACCAATGTGTACGAATCTGTACCGATGGTGCTCTTTCAACGATTAGTTCTATTAAAGGATCTATCACTTTTGCAAAGAAGAAAAATCGTAATATCATATCTACACATTGTTTTTACATTGAGAATCACTTGTCTCAAAAATATTACCTATAATATTAAAATCCGTACTAAACCAAATTGTAAATATAGTAAATTACATCAAATTGCGACACTTACAAATATGTTTATTTAAAAAACTTTGTGCATCTATGGGAGAGCAGTACGAATCATTACTTGTACATACTCAGGTAATGTAGTTATCGCGGGATAAAGTGCTGAACCGAAATTTTGAACTTAAAGATGAATTATCAACGTTTTTTCAAAAAGAAGAAAACAATAATATTTTTAAAACTTTTTTTTACAAACGATTTTTAGTGTATTGAAATGGCGTATTTAGCTGACATCTTCAATTATAAATAACTTGAATACTGGTATACATGGTAAAAACGAAAATATTCTAACATCCACTGACAAACTGTGAGCATTTAACCACATTGGGTGATCGGCTAACGAACACTTTCGCGAAAGATTTTTATGATCGGACGACGAACACATGTTCTGATAACGAACACTTCACTGAACAAACACAAGAAGAAGCGACTAAAAATAATGAATACCGATTGGTCTTTTTTTGTCTTCAGGTAACAATTCAAAACTTTTCGGAGCGCGGGAGACGTCGACATCGACGTTCAACCCGGTATATACTGATCGGATAGTATTCCCCCAAACTTTGAAATTTTCCCTTGTAATTTCAGCCTTTTATAATTCTGGCAGAAACAATTCTTTTATGTTTTCTTCTGAAAAAGCGGATTAATGCCGATATCTGCTATTAAAGAAGTGGGAGTTTTTTTGAAGAAGTGGGAGGATGTTAGAACAACGGTCTTAAAATGGCATCCAAAACAAGTTGAGGTTAATAAGCTTAGGGATATCGTACAATTACAATGCTATTAATTACTTCTGAAAAATCATGAAGACAGAAAAGCAATCGACATTGGACAGATTCTTTAACCCCCACAAACAGAAAAAACATGATTAATAAAAATGAAAGACCGTGTATGTATGTATTTTTATTATTACATATGAGTAATCGCAGTAAGAAAGTACAGTAGACCCCCCTATAACGCTTAGATACGTTCCAAGCTAACCGAAAATTACGTTGTAGGAACGATTAAATACATGAGCCAATCGCAGCCCGATAGGTGGGAACTTTACGGACTAAGGCTGTTTGAAAGGTTTTCTTCTATAAAATTAACCGATTCTAGACTAATTCCACTCAACATTTCCAAAATACGTATAATTTTTTGGGAATAATCTGTATAAACTATGCTATAAACAAAAAATTGTAGGATTACTTACACCGTTCGACTACGCCGTTGCTTAAAGCTGGTTTTCATCGCGGAACAGCACGCGAAACGACGGCCGCAATTTCTGATAACGAATTTTTGGCAGAAAAATAACTTGACCTTTGGAGACATCATTAATATAAATAATTTTTATGGACGTTGAATAAGAAGTGTTTCTTTCACAAGAAATGTATAAAATTAGTGCTGTATTAGACTTACGGTACCTAATTTACATACTGTGCAGACGATAATAAACTCAACTTACTAGCCTAAAATCTCCGTAGCGTGTTGCCAGGCGGCAGAAAGCATATATATAATTATAATAAAGTTACAATAAATTAAGTTAATATATAATTATATATACAGTACCTAATTTATATATAATTAATATATAATTATATGTACAGTACCTAATTTATATATAATTTATATATAATACTAAACAGACGATAGCAAACTCAATTTAGCTGCTCCGTAGCGTGGCGCAGGGTCGGAGGAAAGTAGTTCGGCTGCTCATCCACTATTGGTCCAGACTCTATCAATCTTGTCGCGAAACGACGTTATAGGAGGTACGTTATACGAAAGTTGCTACAATTTTTTCGCTACGTTATAGGAATTGTCGTTATAGGAACGTAGTTATAGGGGGGTCGACTGTATATATTTTTTATTTTTGGGGGTCTCCAGAAAGAATTAATCAAATTCCCATAGAAACCTATGATAAATCGATAATCGGTTAACGAACAATTCGGATTGCGAACAAAGTTTTAGAACGGATTATGTTCGTTAACCGATCACGCACTGTATATATAACTTTGGAGAACGCGAATACAGATAGGCCTCCTACAACGCGGCACATTTACAACGCGTTTTCGCTCCAACGCGGTTGGAAAAATGCGGAAATTTTCTTACAACGCGGTTTACGGTATTTAGAAACGAATTATCTTTCACATAACAGAAAAATCGCAACGGATCACGTAATACGCGCCAAAGTTCGGTGTACAGAGCTAAATGTCTTCGAAAACAGCGGTTTATCCACGTTGACGTGTTATTCCCATGAAAGTTTCAGGGGAAGACCGGTTTCTAGACAGATGTGCATCAGTTACCATAAACACTCAAATATATCACTGAATTTTCTATCATTTATACTCTTTCAATAGGTGGGGACCGCAAAAGTGGTCCAAAATACAGTATAAACTTCTATTGGGTGTGTATATTTTTAACAACATAGTGAAGGAAAGTTATTTTTTTTCGATTTTTACTGTCCACAAAACTGGTTGAAAAAATTTTAGCCATAACAATGCCGAATGAAAAGAAAGGACCATAGTTAAAAAGAAAATTTATATCTCTTCAAACAAAGATAGAAATTTTGCATCGAATTAAAAATCAAGAGCGGATAGCTGATATTGCTAGGCATTTTAATTTAAATGAGTTAACTATTCGGTCGATTAAGCAATAGAAAGAAAAGATTAGGAATTCAGTCTCATCCGGATCATTTATTCTTGCGAAAAATGTTGCTCGTCCGAGAGCAAGGACTATATACTACAAGGATAGCCATATCCCTATTCTACAATGTTAGCCAGGAATGCCAAGTTAGTGACGTCAGCACAAGACCTGACCTCTGTGTTTAGATAGAGCAGGGTGTGCACGTGTTTAGTTTTCGCTTTTAATATTCGTCCAATTTTGTGATTAACGAAGTGATTTATTTTAATATTTCTGTAATTGTTTTATTTGACTAAGTTTTTTATAAGGTAAGATGATTTAAATATAAGTCATTAAATATTTAAAGCTATATTTTTATGTTAGGTGAAGAACAAAATGCTGAGTACTAGGTGTGCTGTGTATGGTTGCAATAATAACCTTCTTTTTTCAAATTGGAAGCAACCTGTTTACATCGGGTTTGATCAAAAAATGACAAGAGAAATACTTTTAAAATTAATAGCAGAACTTTATTTACTATCGTATAATGTAGTAGCTTGCGTCAGTGACTGTAGTTGCAGTAACATAAGTTTATGGAAAGAATTGAATGTGAATATCAATGAAACGTTTATTATGAATCAATTATTATTATCAATGAAACGTATATTAGAGATATAAATATGTGGTTCGACATTTTTAATAGCTATGCACCAAAAGGTTCTGTTCCAAGCAAAAATGGATATGGTGTAGACTTGGAATTACAAGAAGAACATTTAAATAAAATGATAAAAATAATCTCAACAATGAGAGCAAGTGGAAAAAATGCCCTCCAAATTTTCCAGAAAGGAATGATAATCTCAATGAAATCGCTAATTGATCTTTTTCAAGATATGAAATCGACTTTTGATATAAAATACATCTGCACTTAAATCAAGATTGTCTGGAAAATTTTTTTTTTTCAAATTAGAAGCCGGGGTCCTAATGAACATCCAAGCCCATTAAATGCTATATATAGGATTAGATTGATTATTTTAGGTAAGAATCCTGGTATTTTAGAGTCAAAAGTAAATACTACAGATCGAAGACAAGAGGAATATATTATACCCAAAGTTTTAGAGAAAGCACATGTAGAAGTATCAAGTGAAAATACAGACCAATATACTGAATGTAAAACTACTTTTTCTTCAAATAAATCTTCAGGAAACTCTACATGCAATCTAGACTTTAACACAATCTCTGAAGAAACTTCCTACGATGCTCTCGAGTATATAGCAGGATATTTTGCCTATAAATATAAAGAAAAATACCCAAACTTAATTAATTCCACTAACAAAATTAAAAATCATTACAACTATAGCATTCCGTCATGGGTGCAACATTTATCTTATGGAGGGCTTATTAAACCTACTGATGAATGGCTAGCAAAAATTATAGAATGGAATAAATATTTCGAAATATATCACGATGAATCGTATAAAAAAGGCCCCGGAGTTGTACAGAATTAGTCAGTGGAAACAGTTTTACCTTTTACTTTAATAAAAGATTTTTGTAAATTAAGAACTATAATAAGAATTAATTATAGAAATCTTAAACAAGAAAACTATAAAATATTGAAAAGAATGCCTTCTGAAAATGGTGATTGTCGAAAAAAAATTAAAAAGTTAAGTAAGATAATCACATAATAAAAAATATAGCTCATTAATTTGTTAAATAAATATTAGACAAAAGACTTGTAAATTTATTGACGTACAGTACACTTATTAAATCCGAAAATTCTACAGTAGTTTACATTTAGTAGTAATTTAATAATTAATTAAGAAATGATTTAATATTTTATCGTATTTTGTTATTTGAAAGATTTGTCATGTTGAAGTAGAGGGCTTGCTGTGACGTCACATAGATCCAAGGTCACGCTAACAAACATACGGGATCTGGCTATCCTTGTAGTTTAAAGTCCTTGGTCCGAGAGCACGTATAATGAAAAAAAAAATGGAACAAGCACTAATATTGTGGGTAGAAGATATGAACAAGAAATGGTTGCTTTTAAATAAAAGTGCACTTAAACACAAAGCCTTAAAAATATTTGATTATTTAAAACAAATGGGACAGTCGTCGGCCGATGAAACCAGTGTTAAATTCGTGGATAGCAATGGCTGGTTTGAAAAATTCAAAAAACGCCATTCAAACGGCAAGTTTTTCTCTTTTTAGAACCGAATCCCAGTTTTTGTATTAAGTTGGTGTCTCCTATAACGCGATTTCCCACAACGCGGTATTTTCAAGGAACGTATCTACGGCGTTGTAGGAGACCTGCCTGTAATTCAAAAAAGGACAGCAGACACGTTACCTTCAATGCAAAATAACAATATCGATGAAATAATTCCTATTATAACACAATATTTTGCATTATTAGAAGAATAAATTGCGGAATACTTTTTCGCATTGAATATCGAAAAATATGATTAGATACGAAATCCATTTTCTGCAGACAACACATCAAGTTATGAGTTTTGGTTACAAGGAGGGAAGAATTCATTACGTTGTCAACGAATCGTACTCTCAAAATAAAATTTTCCCGAAATAACAGTTTAAAAATTTTGGGTTTCTGTTCAAAACGAGTTTAAAACTATTTCTGGAAAAGCGATTAAGATTTTATTACAATTTTTAGCATTGTAATTATGCCAGCTTGGTTTTTCAACATTAAAGAATTGTGACAAAGAAACGTGAAGCCGACAAGTATAGAAAAGAAAATGAGAGCAGGGGCAGCCCGCCCCGGGCTGAACTTTTTAGGGGGCGGCAAAATTTCACAGTAAATAATAATAATATCTTGTAAAAATTTGAAACATCCTTATCTATAGTTCCATCGCGCCTACGATAGTGCTATCGTCCGGACAGTCCGGGAATCGGCTCGCCGTCCGGGTGAACTAGTAATTTTTTCACCCGAGGAAATCCTGCTAAACCTGTTGACCTTTTATTTATTATTATTATTTTTTTTTTGCTTGTACGATTTAATCGCGTTCATATACACCACTAATATCCAATAGAACCATTTTAGACAGGTCGCTGCACTACCGCCGAATTTTTCATTGCTTGTTCTGTGACAAAACTGAATTTTTGGTCTTTTAAATTGAAATACCTAAATAAGGGGGGGCCGAAATTTTTCTCCGCCCCGGGCGGCTGACATCCACGGTACGCCGCTGAATGAGAGTAGCTATTTCACACATAAGACCAAATATTGAAAACATTTGTAAAAGTCATCAGGCTCAAATATCCCATTAAGAACTGCTGGTCTAGAACCCTGGTAAATCCTAGTTTTAAATTATGCCGCTACGGCAAATAGCGCCATTCTCGAGAAATGGATTTGTTAGTTTCGGGTCATAGTTACACGTGGGTCTTGTCTTTGTTCAGTCTTAGTTAATAATGGAATGCAATAGAATGACAATATTTCTTTTTTCTGATATTTACTTAAACACAAACTATAATTAAATATTTTTAAAACTCTATCCTTGCTATAATCTTTTTTATGCTTTTCTCTCAAGTGTTTGCTTAAACTTTGTTTATATTTATATTTGAAGTGGCATATAGTGCATTCCATTTTAACCGCGACTGAAGAAAGACAAGGTCCGTGTGTAACTACGACCCGAAACTGACAGATCCACTTCCGCGACTGGCGCTGTTCGCCGTAGCGGCATAATTTAGAGGTAAGATTTACCAGAACTCTAGACGTTTGTTAGCAAGGGATCTCGAGCTTCTGCGGTTTGGATACATCTTGCGCTTCCTTACTCTGGTTCTATTCAGTTCGGCGACCATACTGCACACGTATATCACCCTGGGTATCTACTTAAGATTTACTGTGTGACATCTACGTAAATGGCATTCCAGCCTGGCAGCGCTGTCATCAGTGGTCACTCTGAGACCTGGTAACTTTTGCTTATATTTTTCGCACGACCAGTCTTTCTTTCTGTCTGCACTGGCCATCTCTTAGATAACCTTTGTGTGCCCCACTTTACGAGCGTAACACTTCATCCTTCTGGTTGGTGTATTACACAATGTATTACACTATATGTTTTATGATTCTGAGTTCATCGGTACTGCAAACATGATTAAAAACAGTCACCCTATTGCTGCTGACCTTCGGTTAGCTGCTTATAAAATTTTGGACGAGCTAAAAGTATATTTAGCGGACAATAAAAATGCCAAGTTAGGCTGTATACACATTAGTCGTTTTTAAACGCGCGTTTTAAAGAACCAAGAGTTCTGCATAGGTATACATACTCAAACGCGCGCTTCTGACCAAGCGCGCGTTGATAGATTTTTGTTAGAACGCGCGTTTCGCGGGCGTTAGCTGCGCGCTTTGTGATATACAGTACGTGCTGCCAAGTTATTGTACATACGATTGCACGCTTTCGGGTAGAGTGGACGTACGTTAGCCAAAATGGAGAACGATCGTTTCGATACTGATCTATTTATTGATGAAATCTAAAAGAGATCAGCCATCGTCAAATGATTTTATAGATATTCTAAAAGAATTAAAAAAACTTGGGTTCGGATTGTCTTAGTTTTGGATACAACGTCGCAAACATTCCACGAGTTAGTGTATCTCGTAATATTGGGTGCACCCAAAATTCTTTTTGCCTCTGCCATCGTTTTTTATAGCGACGATGGAGGAGGGGCACACAAGCAATTACTTTCACGTCCATTTCCAAACTGAGCCAGTGCGCACGCTTCACTAAACGGTCGTCGAACGCGGAGCTAAACGCGCGGTGTGTACGCCGCTAACGCCGGTTTAACGCAACGCAAAACGCCTAATGTGTACACAGCCTTAAGCAGTTCTTCTGTTCGTATCCTCTAATACTAAAAACTACTTCTTCGGTGTCTTAGGGCTGAACGAAGTCACTTTTTCAAATTCTTGACGATATTTATGTAATCGATTTCGCACGACCCGATTTTGGGTGGCTGTGTAACTCGCGAAGAATGGCTTGTAGAGGTATGCTTCCTTTGACTTTTTTTGCTCCTATGGATATGCTCTACAGCTCTGATTAAGTTCCAACCGTCTGATTCAAAGCTTGAATTGAGCCAAATTGGACGCTTTTTAGGCGTAGATGAATTTTCTTGTTTTTGNGCGTTCATATACACCACTAATATCCAATAGAACCATTTTAGACAGGTCGCTGCACTACCGCCGAATTTTTCATTGCTTGTTCTGTGACAAAACTGAATTTTTGGTCTTTTAAATTGAAATACCTAAATAAGGGGGGGCCGAAATTTTTCTCCGCCCCGGGCGGCTGACATCCACGGTACGCCGCTGAATGAGAGTAGCTATTTCACACATAAGACCAAATATTGAAAACATTTGTAAAAGTCATCAGGCTCAAATATCCCATTAAGAACTGCTGGTCTAGAACCCTGGTAAATCCTAGTTTTAAATTATGCCGCTACGGCAAATAGCGCCATTCTCGAGAAATGGATTTGTTAGTTTCGGGTCATAGTTACACGTGGGTCTTGTCTTTGTTCAGTCTTAGTTAATAATGGAATGCAATAGAATGACAATATTTCTTTTTTCTGATATTTACTTAAACACAAACTATAATTAAATATTTTTAAAACTCTATCCTTGCTATAATCTTTTTTATGCTTTTCTCTCAAGTGTTTGCTTAAACTTTGTTTATATTTATATTTGAAGTGGCATATAGTGCATTCCATTTTAACCGCGACTGAAGAAAGACAAGGTCCGTGTGTAACTACGACCCGAAACTGACATATCCACTTCCGCGACTGGCGCTGTTCGCCGTAGCGGCATAATTTAGAGGTAAGATTTACCAGAACTCTAGACGTTTGTTAGCAAGGGATCTCGAGCTTCTGCGGTTTGGATACATCTTGCGCTTCCTTACTCTGGTTCTATTCAGTTCGGCGACCATACTGCACACGTATATCACCCTGGGTATCTACTTAAGATTTACTGTGTGACATCTACGTAAATGGCATTCCAGCCTGGCAGCGCTGTCATCAGTGGTCACTCTGAGACCTGGTAACTTTTGCTTATATTTTTCGCACGACCAGTCTTTCTTTCTGTCTGCACTGGCCATCTCTTAGATAACCTTTGTGTGCCCCACTTTACGAGCGTAACACTTCATCCTTCTGGTTGGTGTATTACACAATGTATTACACTATATGTTTTATGATTCTGAGTTCATCGGTACTGCAAACATGATTAAAAACAGTCACCCTATTGCTGCTGACCTTCGGTTAGCTGCTTATAAAATTTTGGACGAGCTAAAAGTATATTTAGCGGACAATAAAAATGCCAAGTTAGGCTGTATACACATTAGTCGTTTTTAAACGCGCGTTTTAAAGAACCAAGAGTTCTGCATAGGTATACATACTCAAACGCGCGCTTCTGACCAAGCGCGCGTTGATAGATTTTTGTTAGAACGCGCGTTTCGCGGGCGTTAGCTGCGCGCTTTGTGATATACAGTACGTGCTGCCAAGTTATTGTACATACGATTGCACGCTTTCGGGTAGAGTGGACGTACGTTAGCCAAAATGGAGAACGATCGTTTCGATACTGATCTATTTATTGATGAAATCTAAAAGAGATCAGCCATCGTCAAATGATTTTATAGATATTCTAAAAGAATTAAAAAAACTTGGGTTCGGATTGTCTTAGTTTTGGATACAACGTCGCAAACATTCCACGAGTTAGTGTATCTCGTAATATTGGGTGCACCCAAAATTCTTTTTGCCTCTGCCATCGTTTTTTATAGCGACGATGGAGGAGGGGCACACAAGCAATTACTTTCACGTCCATTTCCAAACTGAGCCAGTGCGCACGCTTCACTAAACGGTCGTCGAACGCGGAGCTAAACGCGCGGTGTGTACGCCGCTAACGCGGGTTTAACGCAACGCAAAACGCCTAATGTGTACACAGCCTTAAGCAGTTCTTCTGTTCGTATCCTCTAATACTAAAAACTACTTCTTCGGTGTCTTAGGGCTGAACGAAGTCACTTTTTCAAATTCTTGACGATATTTATGTAATCGATTTCGCACGACCCGATTTTGGGTGGCTGTGTAACTCGCGAAGAATGGCTTGTAGAGGTATGCTTCCTTTGACTTTTTTTGCTCCTATGGATATGCTCTACAGCTCTGATTAAGTTCCAACCGTCTGATTCAAAGCTTGAATTGAGCCAAATTGGACGCTTTTTAGGCGTAGATGAATTTTCTTGTTTTTGTAGTTAGTTTTATGAAGCTTAGTATTTAACAATATTCCTATTTTATGCAAAAAACGATTTTGTGTCAAAATGTTGAAATTTTTAACAAAGTAGTTAATTAATTTTTAAGTGTAGACTCAAAAACCGGTATTTTACTTGGGAAAACCCTGTTGTCAAATTATTCAAATTTCTTCAAAATACCGGGTTTTGAAAAACGGGTTTTAAAAACCGAAAAACCCTAAACTACTGAAAATGGAGAAAAGTAATGAAATTTAATTTACTAATAGTAGTTAATGATGTAAGGTTTAATGCAGAAAATGTTTTTTGTGCTTCTTGTTAGCAATAGATTTTGTCAATCTAAACAATATAAATTACACTCGAAACAAAAATGCTATTTGGTCCGATAAAAATCAAAATTTTAGAACTTCGTATATCCACAGAAAAAAATCTGTTCTGTGTCCAATATTGTTTAAAAATTATATTATAAAATTTTAAGTAATTTATAATAAACCAGCAACGAGTCGCTCAACTTTCCCGGCATAGTGTAACGTTTTGTTGGTCCATCTTTTATCATATTTTACATTAAAAACTTGTTATAATTTTTAAGTATTATACAATGTCAAAAAGCTTAATTTTAATGGTAGGAATAAGTTTAATGGAAAATTGTAAATGATAATAAAGAGTAAAATCGTCATTTAAATTAATTAATCCAATCCTACCGGAGATACACAAGATCTACATAATTTCCCCACTTTGTCAACCTTCAACCATCAAAATTTAATAGCATCAGTAACCACTCTGCGAAATTTCAGAAATTTTGGAGGAAGATTTATAAAATAGAGTTATTAAGCTGCAAATAGTGTGAGCAAGATCCAGTTTTCACACACGTATACATACGTACACATTACCCACACACACTAACATGCTTACATAGAGAAATAACCCCTAATTTTTTCGGGAACCCCATACTTTTCCTATGCATAACAGCTGGGAAATTAAAAGTTATATTATTCAAGTAATAATGTTAAATTAATTAATTTAGTTTTGTCACTTATAAAATAAATGTAAATACAGTAATCAAAATCGACGACTTACCTAACACTAGAAACGGAACCATAACACTCGTCGCTGTAACCTTAAACCGAAAATACATCAGTAAACCTACTCCCGAAATTACGCTCATGCCAGTAGCAACCGCCGACACTATTCCTATCCAGGGCTTGCTTCTGAGAAAATCGGGCGAGAGACACGTCACAACAGTGAATAATATCATCGATAACATACAATACGGCATGTACTTAGTGGCAACCTTTAAGACATTGATTCTGGAATCTTCCAGCGAAGTGGAGACGTCTTTCGCCACGTTTAAGTTTCTAAACTTAAGGGTTTTAATATCTTCGATGAAATTTTTCTCCCATTTTATACTCAAGTCTTTTACGTGTTTAGATTTATTTAAAAAGTAAATTAATCTCAGAGAGCGAGCGAAGACTATTTCGTGCTCGTCGTTAACCACCACTCCTCCCAAAGAAAGTGCGCCGTAGTGTTCATCTCTGTCGTTATTTATTGGATATTTTAAAATAAACGTCCCGTTCTCCATCTCGGCCATTTTGCTTCCGAGACGGAGAACGACGTTCCGCCAACATTTGCCGTTAGTTTTAGCGCACAAGTCTTGGTACTTCCAAAGGCCTTGGTGCGCGATGGTAAAGTTGCGCACGGCTCGGTCCAATAAAACGACTTCTCGGAAGACGGACGGTCGAAGAACTGATCCTTTGTCTCTCGTCTCGACTATAACAGTGGCGTACAAATGCGTGTCGATGGATCTTGCGGGTTGGAAATCGGAACAAGTGTCGGTGGAAAACAACTGCTTTAAGTACGATTTGTACTTGGCCACAATTCCGTTATCGGTAATTATGATTTCGTCTCCGACGTCTATTTTCAAGTTTTGTAAGCCCGTGGCGAGTAAAAGAGTTAGAAAAATTGGAATTACTAAGAACCACGAAACGTTTTTGTGCACTCTTCTTCCGTGCGCTTCGAACTGTTTAGTTAAAAAATTGAATGCAATTCCGACTTTCATGTTCGATCTGGAAAAAAATAGACAGAACTATTTTACTATATAAAAACGTTACTTTTCTCATTTTTAAATGTATTTATTTGCTTGATACAAACCCAAACTTCTGCTAAAGATATTTTTTTATACTGTAGTTTTAATTAAAACTACTTTGAAATGTAAATGTACAGTACTTAAACACAAGTTTAGCTACTATTTATATAAATTTTCATAGTTTGAATGGTTTATTCGAAATGTTTTTATAATTTACTGATTTATAAAATCATTTTCCTAGTGGACAAACACGTAAATATCTATGTTAAGTTGCCAACATCGAGATAAATCAAAAGTATTCCTTGTAATACTCAAGTAGGTATAAACAGAAAGTTAATTCACAAAGATTTTTATAGTATAAGAATGCGCTATTGAAGTTATATAATGCGATAATCTATTATTTAAATATTTATTAATAAACAAATTATATACATTTTAATTTTCATAAATTAGAATAGAAATTAAAACTAATTACTTAATATTTAAGCTGTATATTTTTCTGTACAAAAAATTTAATTCTGTACTTAAAATGAAGATTTTATATTAGAAATCCATATAAAAACGCCGATTACAATAATTAACAAATTCCATTATGTGAGACTCAGCCTTGTTTACTTAACTGCATCCTGACCTAAAATTTTAACCATGTCATTTTATCGAATTACTGTCAACTTTCACACCTGGGAGTTAATCGTTCATCAGTTCTCAGCAACTAAATGATGCTTTAGCATAACCTCCCGACCTATCGTCGTCAGTTTATTAATCAACTTATAAATGTCAAACTACAGTGCAGTCGTCGCACCTTCCTACAAGAGACGGGCTCTCCAGCTCCGTATCCTTTCACGTGCGCGGTGTGCTTTTCACTGGATTAATTAACTTTGTCGTCCATCGGACTTATTAAGTTTCTCTTATTTGGATTAACATCGTTGCCGAACCGAAATACTCGATTGCCTAACTGGACTAATTTCGTCGTCAAGAAACTTAAAACGTACTAGCTAATCAACCAAACTTCAGGTATTTATCACCACGCGAAACTTGTTTTAAACTCTCGCTCTCCGATCGCAAAAGTATCTCAGATATAGACTATACATCTCCCTATTGAGAACTCGATATCGCATGTACTCGAACGTTCGTGTTTTAAATAAACGTTGTTTCGTTACCCCAATCTCTGCTTCAGTCACTTCCGGTGCGCTGTCTCTCACCGCCTTCCGAATCCTATTACCCGCGCACGCGGCCGCTCGCGTGACTGAACTAATCGCCGTCTCGGCTTCCGGATAGATCCGGTGGTGTCTATCCTGTCCGGGCATCGAAAAGGTGCCGACCCTCCGGTCACAAATGTATTAATGACAGATTTTGAATTAACAACATTAATTACAAGGATTTAAGATTAATTAAACATAAAATGGCTTAAAAATAAAAAGTAATTTCTATATTATTAATTAACTATTATAAAAATACAGAAAAACGTAATTTTAAAAGGCAATAAATGGCAATAAAGAGTAAAAATTTCATTAGTCTGACTTCACTCCAGATCCGAAACACGACCCTCCTCTATCCGTTTATTCCTTGACTCTTAACTACCAATACTTTATAACATTAATGTCCCATATATAAAATATAAGTGCAGAATTTCGTTTCTTAATCTTAACCCAATCCACACATATTGCACGAAATAGACGTCGACATAAAAACATACGTAAACATACCCAGGTAATTTTTTCCGATTTTTTCTTGACTTTTTTGGATTCGGAAACTCTCGAATATTCGAGTTTTGTAAAACGCCGGAGGGGTCAAAGTTCATACAACTACAGTCCTTTCGCTCGTTATGTATACATAACAGCCGAGAAAGTAAAATTAATATGTGGGTAAGAGAAGCAATTTCCTACTAAATTTAATTAAATTGTCGGTCGATTTTGGAAAAGTTGCGCACGTTGGACCTATCCGTAGAACTGGATCGACAGCCTATATTAGAAGACAGCCTGTATTTGGAGAAGCTAACGTGTCGCGTTTAAAGATTCGTTGTTACTACCAGACAGGAAAGGTTTTTGTCTCCACAATCGCATTTTTCTTGGGGTTTCGTTATCGGCAACTTCAGTTATTAATATATTTTTAAAATAACCGTAAATAAATGTATTCACCGTTTCGTAGTAAGTTCCCAACCCTTCGGCTGTATTTTTATTTATATCAAACCGAAAATCTTGAAATGGCTACAGGATACGATTAACACTCAGAATTTAGAAATACGCACGTCATAAATATTACAACAAAAAGAAATGAAAAATGAACTACAAACACAAATAATTATCAACTGACCTCTCATACCCCGCTTGAAATTATCTGTGTTACAGCTTTATAGCTTCAGAAGCGAATTTGTTAATCGTTTAATTAAAAACTAAAACTTACCCAACAATTGGAGTATCTCTGACAATTTTCTCCTGTTATAAGTCGTTTTCCCTTCGCAATGAAAATAATTTGATATTAATTAAATGCCTTTCGCTTTCCACAGAAAAAGAAAGTCCGTTTGATTCGCCTCCATTCTTTTCCCCAAACAGGGGATTGCGTAAGAAGGCAAAAACAGGTTTAGGATTAAAAAAACTAGTTCCTAATTGTTTTTATAATGCTGGAAACATCAAATGCTATCGTACTTGCATATGTTAAAATTTTTTTCTTTCAGTAATAAGTAACAGATAGAATAACAAATAATTGTTATATCGTACACGACGAGCAAATATCACGTAGCGCGGCAGTGCTATATAACAGAGCTTTTATTTACGAAAGTCTGAAGAAAAAGCCTGTCTTATTCTATAGACTTTATTCCTGTAATTTTATTTGAAATTACAAAATATATTTAAAATGATCAAGTTTTGTTTACAAAATGTTACCTACTTATTATATACGATATAAATTTTCAGTGTATCTTACGAATTTATATTTTCTAGGATAAATGTTAATTTTTCCATGTCCTTAGTCGAAAATGCGTAGTTACTTGTGTTCAAGGTAAACAGTCTTATTAATACGGTATGTAGTTTATCGTAATAAACTCGCAGTTCGATCTTACGAATGTAAATTACTTTTGTACGTCGACAAAAATATCTGCTACCGTAAGAACGATGAAATCAATATTAATTTAAATAATAGTTAAATTAATATATTCCGGCTGTAGGTTAAAAATAAATTATGACTAAGAACGCCCGAAGAAGGGGCAAAAGGAATAAATACATTATAGTCACGGTCATCACGGTATACGTGCCAATAAATGACCTTTCCGGTACTTGTAGCTGCTATCTAATCGCGTACTGGAAAGAAGCCAGTCGCGAAGTTTTTCGATTTTTTACGTGTTTATTATTCAATTTAATAATAAATCGATAAATTATGTATAAAAAGTAAACGAGAGTGAAGGTGCGAGAGAAAAAACTTCGAGCGAAGCCGTTGATGTCTCTTTTTTTCAGAGAGAACAGAATTTTAATAGTGTTGGCGTGTTTCCAGTTTTCTTTAATTCTAATTATTAAGTATTTTTATAACCTAACCGATAAAAATCTGGCAGATCGTTTGGGAATGACAAAGTATCCAGTCGTTGTAATTTATAACTGTTCGATTTTAGAACGAGTGTGAATATTTTTCGGAATAAGGTCCACAAATTTTTTTATATTTATTTGTAAAACAAATATTATATAAGATTACGGCTTCATACGAAATTCGAACATATGTAAGTAATTTGCACATTTACAAAAAAAATTTTATCATATAAATACTGTACAAGAAACTAAGAGGAAATTGAAAATAAATATAATATAAAATAAGGAATAATTCGCAGTTATTTAAATGGAGTTTGTGTTCGTTTCTCTTATTTTCTCTGTTTTATAGATTAATATCAAGTCTAATTTTTAGAAATTCGACGTCTTCATTAATTTCTTAAAGTACTGTAGGAGGGAAGAAATAAATTTTTTTCCATTCACGTTTCATAAAAACATTCGGGTGTTTATCTTTTTTACAATATCGAATGTAATCTGCAGCTCGTTTACAACCCTTTTGTTGGAATAAAAGAAAAGTGACTAATTTTACCCATCTTATTCATTTTTCGCGCATTTTTCATCTAAATACATAAAATTAACTGTTTGGACTGACTGACTGAGTCACTGATTCATCATCGCCAGAGCAAACCGCTGAACCTAAAGAGGTGAAATTTGGTACGCAGTTAGGGTACGTTATGAAAACGCATACTAAGAAGGGATTTTTCGAAACTCCCTAGCAAGGGGAGGAGTGGAAGAGCATTAAATCTTAACCGAAAAAACGGCTTCTACTGTACTATTTTAGACGCGATTTTTTGTTTTCTACTACGTTTAGTCTTCATTAAGTGTTTAGGTGTATTAAATTGGTAACATTTCCGACATTGTTATAAATATTTTTATATATTTCGATTTTTTAACCAAATGTTCGAACCGTTTTAAATTCGAATTTGTTATTGCGTATCGGTTCGATTAAAACACGATTGTAAACGTTCCAGATAATTGTTCAAATTGAAAATAGTTCGTTCGATTCTCAGCGGTAGCTGTTATATAACAATTACTATGGTTGTTGAAATACTGAATATAAATAGGGTTTGCTTGCGAAACCACCGCGAGCAAAGTCGCGGGTAACAGTCAGTGTAGGGGTGGCCAACAGCTTTTGCCTCCGGGCCGAATTGGAAAGAAAACTTTTTTCACGGGCCGGACCAGAGGCTGCCATAGGGAGATTTTGAGATAGGACGAGATCTCATTGTGGTGTCACCCCGTAGAGACTGAATTGTACTGTACAGTACATAGAGATTACAGATACATTTTTCACATTATCATGGATTATGAACATTTTACATTAAGACATTTGTAATGGAGTGTTAACTCTAAACGCGCAGTGAGTCGTTGACCTTTTTTTTTTCTTCTAGGCGTCAGAATTTTTCGTCGAGCTCGAGCTGTTCAGACTTGAGTAGCTAATATTCAAAAACTAATCGCGGGCCTCATAAATTCATTAGACGGGCCCGATCCTGCTTTTATTTTCTACCCCGCTAAATACCGAAGTGTGTCCAAACTAGAGAAGTGAACTTCGTCTAACACAAAGACAAAACTGCAAAAAAGAGCGTTTATTTCCTCAAAAAATTTTCGCAGGTAAATTCTTTCGAGTCCATTTCTAATCTTTTCACGTTTAAATGTCTCGATTATTTTATTTAATGTTAATTTAAACTTAACAATTATTCGAAACGATTTATAAGGTGGAGGATTAACGTTTATGTAGTTAGCGAAATGCATCTCGGATATCGTCGAAACGGAATAATCAGTACAATTAATCTATATTGTAGGCCTATAATGCTTCTAAACAATTTTCAGCACGTGTCTTTATTTTAAACGTTCTAAAACAGAGGTGTCCAAACTAATAAAATCACCTGCCGGGCCGGGTCTGGCCCGCGGCCCGGCAGGTGATTTTATCGCCCCGCGAAGGTTTTTGAAAAATACTAATTTTTTCGCGCGAACCAGTTTGATTTTCAGAAATGTATATCGAAAATTGAAAAAAATGTAAAAATTATATTTGATGTAAAAAAGAATTTTTAATTTTTAAAAATAATAAAAATTAAAAATATATACATAAAATTTTACTTGAATTTACAGTCAAAAATATTGTTTTGGGCTATTGTTCGGTAACTGCCGAATTGGTACGAAGGCAGGCGAATAGCGAAGGTACACGAATACAGAGATTCTGTTGGTTGTCTTTGTATTAGTGAGTAGAGGGGGAGAAAGAAAGAATCGAGAGCATTGTATGTGGCATGTCTGTAGTTGACCTCGGGATTGCCTTCTGTCGTCTTCTGTTCTATTGTGCATGACTCATTTGTGAAGTCGTATGTGTAAATTGATATTTAATGTATTACAAATTAATTATTTTGAAGTTTAATATTATTTTTTGAAGGTTTAAACATAGAAAGAAGAAAAAGAAAAGTTGATGATGAGTGCCGCGTTTTTAATGAAGAATAGAGAGTAAAATAATTCTTTGTGCAATCTCAGTCAGATAATGGCAAAGCTGTTTGTGTAATTTGCAATTACACTGTTGCTGTAATGAAGGAATATAATTTACGTCGACATTATGAAACAAAACATACTTCAACTTACTCACAATTTAAGGACAAGTAGCGTACTGAAAAATTTGAAAGAATGTGTCGTAGTTTGTGTACTCAGCAAAATTTATTTAGAAAGGCAAACTTGGAAAATGAATCATTGACCTTAGTTAGCTTGTAAGTTGCTTATTTGTTGGCGAAAGAAGGAAAACCCTTTATGGATGGAAACATCGTTAAAGAGTGTATGATGGAAGCTGTTGGTGAGTTGTGCCCAGAAAAGTTGCAACTTTTCAAAATGATTAGTCTGTCCCGTAATACTGTTGCTCGTCGAATTGACGATATTGGAAACAATATTCTTCACTAGATTACTGGTAAAGTACAGCGTTTCACTCGGTATTCTCTCGCGATGGATGAATAAACTGATGTTAGTGACACCTCACAACTTTTAGTTTTTGTTCGTGGAGTTGACGACGAACTGAATGTCACACAAGAATTAGCCTGCGTTAACAGCTTGCACAGCACTACAACTGGAGAAGATATCTTCAAAGAAGTACAAAAAACGTTGACAAAGTATAACTTGGACTGGAATCGACTCCAAGGTGTAACAATTGATGGAGGAAGAAACATGTCTGGTGCAAACAACGGTGTGGTTGGACAAATTAGAAAAGCTTGTGAAGGTGCAGGAGCATCAGCACCAATTTTTCTGCACTGTATTATCCATCAACAAGCACTATGTGTGAAACATGTCGATATGAGCTGCGTTTTAAAACCAGTTGTTTCTGTCAGTGCCGTAATTTTGTGCCGGTGATCAGATGTTACCGATGCTGTGTTTCGGGNTGGAGGAAGAAACATGTCTGGTGCAAACAACGGTGTGGTTGGGCAAATTAGAAAAGCTTGTGAAGGTGCAGGAGCATCAGCACCAATTTTTCTGCACTGTATTATCCATCAACAAGCACTATGTGTGAAACATGTCGATATGAGCTGCGTTTTAAAACCACTTGTTTCTGTCGTAAATTTTATTCGATCACATGCACTCAATGATCGCCAATTTCGATCTTTTCTCGAACAAATTGAATCCGAGACTGGTGACTTGTCGTATTATACTGCAGTTCGATAACTTAGCTGTGGAAAAGTGCTATTACAGTTCTTTAAGCTTAGAAATGAAATGAATTTATTTCTTGCAGAGAAAAATCACCCTGAACCACTTTTATCAAATGCTGAGTGGCTCTGGAAGTTGGCTTTTTTTGCAGATGTTGTGACACACGTAAATAAGTTAAAGTTAAAGCTCCAAGGTAAAAACAACTTAATTTGTGATTTATTCTCACAAATCAAAGCATTCAGGGCAAAGCTGGTAGTGCTCGAAAGTCAGATAGATTAATGTAATTTTACCCATTTCCCGTGCTGTGAAGAATTGAATACAGAAACGGATTAAAAATTTCCAACCAGATTTGCAATAAAAGTCATCGCGGATTTAAAACAAGAATTTCAAAATCGATTTTCTGATCTTGACAGGAATTCAAAGGAAATTCGGCTGTTTCAAAATCCATTTGACTGCAATGTTGCAGACGTTTCAAGTCAGTTTCAAATNAACATTAATATTGATACACATCCTGCGGAGAGGAACTTATATACAGTAGACATGGATTATGATGATAAAGACGAAAACCAGTTTCACTGGATAGCGTTCACGGATGGATCAAAACAAGTTGATGGAGTGGGAGCAGGTGTATATATAAAAAAACAGGGTACTAACACCACCAGTTACCAAGCCAGCCTAAAGCTTGCAAAATATTGCTCAAACGGCCAAGCGGAGATTTGGGCAATTTACTATGCATTAAAACACATAAATGGAAACCTCGATAAATACAAAGGAAACATTAAAATCTATGTTGACAGCAGAATGGCACTGCATACATTAAAGAAAAACAGAAACATCACCATGCTGGGCAGTGAAATGATTAAAGAAGCCCAAAAGGTAGCAAACAACAGAACTATAAAATTCAATTGGATCCCGGCACACAGAGGCAAGGAGGGTAATGAGACCGCAGACCTCCTGGCAAAAAAGGCATGTCACCATAATACAAACATCACGTATAAAAGACTACCGAACTCTGCACTCAATCATCACCTAAGACAATGGGAAATAGAAAAATGGCAGAGCGAATGGAACCAATCGAGCACCGGAAGACATTGCTTCAGTTATATACCATACATAAAGGATAGGTTAAAAAATAAGCATTTTAGGATAAGGCACGAAACCACCCAAGTATTAACGAATCACGGCAAATTCTCTGCCTATTTGCACAGGATTAAAAAAACAGATAATGGAAAGTGCCATTGTGATGGAGTCAGCGAAGGGGACGCAAACCACTACATCTATGATTGTAACATCTACGACCAATTCAGATATCCATTATATAGAGAATGCATAACACAAGGAGTTGGATGGAGACCCCAAGCAAATGAAATATTTAACAGAAAGGAAATCTGGGAACAACTAGAAAATTTTGTCAGGAAAACTAAAGCACTGCTACCTGACTATCACTACAACATGGAAACTCAAGGTACTAATTCGGATCTCAACAATGACACTCCGGAGGAATCGGACTCACAAAGGAGTGAGATCTTTAGCAGTGATAGTGAGGACAGCGACTACGACTTATATTAGACTCTACAGGGCTTCAGGACAGAAGACTTGCTATTATTGTTGCAGCCTTGTAAGTAGCAAGGCTTCACAATTCCAAGTGTATTATGATTGACCACAAAGACATTGTAAATAGTGTATATACTCAATCCTGTTATATAATTGTATCACAGGTATGAAAGAATTGTACTGTTAGCATGCAAATAGCATGTCTTGTACTCCATTGTCATCCTGTTAACAAGAACAAACTATTTATATCATGCAAAATGCATGAAATTGTTGCATTCATCTGTTTTCATGTAAACCAATTGTATATTTTGTTGCAAACTGTAACCTTTATTTTGCTTTTAAAAAACAGAACCCGATGCTGGCGCTCGTGGGACCCCATGGGGGTGACCCCAGTTGCACTTATTTTCCGACTTTCCTATCTCCCTTTGTTTCTTCTTCCCACTAATTCTTCTCACTTTTCTAGACCTTCTTTCCTACTTCTTAAGGGTTAAGTTTGTAGTACGACACAGACAGCCCTCTAAATCTGTTACTCCATCTGTCAGTGCCGTAACTAGGCAGGTGCAACAGGTGCACCCGCACAGGGCCCATTTGGAAGAGAGTCCCAAAATGCACGTGTTTGTTTTATTATTTTCCCAAACCTAATTAATTAAGGGGCCTAAATGCAAGTTCTTGCACAGGGCACAGGAATGGCTAGTTACGGCACTGGTTTCTGTCGTAAATTTTATTCGATCATATACACTCAATCACCGCCAATTTCGATCTTTTCTCGAGCAAATTGAATCCGAGACTGTTGACTTGTCGTATTACACTGCAGTTCGATGGCTTAGCTGTGGAAAAGTGCTATTACAGTTCTTTAAGCTTAGAAATGAAATTAATTTATTCCTTGCGGAGAAAAATCACTCTGAACCACTTTTATCAAATGCTGAGTGGCTCTGGAAGTTGGCTTTTTTTGCACATGTTGTGACACACGTAAATAACTTGAACTTAATTAAAGCTCCAAGGTAAAAATAACTTAATTTGTGATTTATTCGCACAAATCAAAGCATACAGGGCGAAGCTGGTATTGCTCGAAAGTCAAATAGATGAATGTAATTTTACCCATTTCCCGTGCTGTGAAGAATTGAATACAGAAACCGATGAACAATTTTCAACCAGATTTGCAATAAAAGTCATCGCGGATTTAAAACAAGAATTTCAAAAGCGATTTTCTGATCTTGATAGGAATTCAAAGGAAATTCGGCTGTTTCAAAATACATTTGACTGCAATGTTGCAGACGTTTCAAGTGAGTTTCAAATGGAAATTATTGATCTTCAAGCTAACGATCAAATCAAGGATAAATACAAGAAAGGAAACTTGGTCGACTTTTACAAATTTTTGAATGCAAAAGAGTTTCCAAATTTAAAGCAATTTGCTTGTAAATTTATTTCTATGTTGGGACTACCTATATGTGTGAACAAACTTTTTCCAGGATGAAGTATCTGAAATCAAAGTACTGGGCAAATTTATCGGATGACCATTTGCAATCATTGCTTATAATCGGTGTTTCAGATTTTAATCCCAACTAGAAATTCTTCAGCAAAAAATACAGTTTCATCATTCCCATTAAAAGTCGAATGAAATAATTTTCTAATTATGTAAAATTTAACCATGCTTGTTTAGTATTGGTGTATCTGTAATTAACTGTAAAAAATAAAATTTAATGCTACCTTAGTCATAATGAGACTTTTTAATTCACATATTCACGTGGCCCACTGCAAATGTATTTAATTCCCAATCTGGCCCTTGCGTCAAAAAGTTTGGACACCTCTGTTCTAAAACTATAAAACTATATATATACGCACCACATGCATTTTATTTTTTAAAAACAATTAATGTATATATAGGCTATATATACACACATTAATTATTTATAAAGAATAAAATTATATGGGAAACAGATTCAAGGTTAACAGGTAAGTTAAATTATTATCATAATTGAATAGGAGTATTACGAAAATAATTATTAATCTTTCAATATTAGCTACTCAAGTAAGAATAACGCCTAAAAAAAGCAAGGTCAACAACTCGCTGTCAGGTTAACTCTCCATTACAAATCTCTTAAGTACGGCGTAGAACGTTGATAAAGCATGATAATGTGAAAAATGTATCTGTAATCTGTATGTGCAATTTAGTCTCTACGGGATGACACCGCAATGAGATCTCGCACCACCTCAAAATCTTCCTAGGGCAGCCTCTGGTTCGCCCCGTGAAAAAAGTTTTCTTTCCAATTTGGCCAGGGGGAAAAAACTGTTGGCCACCCCTGTGTTAGTTCATCCATGTCCATTCCAGTTTCTGGCTCCTTTATCTACTAACGATATATTTTTTAAACGATATTTTAACGATAATGTACTTTTAGAAAAAATATTGGGGTCTTGCTCGTTTGTCTTCTGTCGATCCGTTCGTCCACTGTAGTTTGTCGTAATCTTCGTTTGTTTTCGCACTGTCTTTCTAGCTGTTAATAGTACTGTACAGTATTAAGATTCGCGCTTGCGTTCAGATTTATTAGTATTAAGTACATATTAGTTTTTCTACTACTCGTAACAGCACTAATTTTTACACTTAGCTATTCGTTGCGGAACTCAATTATTGGTGGTCGCTACACTCAGGTTTTCTTTTAGACCCTTCGGGAAAGTACGGCCTTGCAGCCTAAAAAGTGCACGCCAACGTCAAAGATAGAGACTACAGTAGCCATACGTACAGTACGCCGTTAAGAGAAATCCCACATTTCTCCTCTCCCTTCTTCTTTTCGTCCCCCTTTTCTTTATCATCTTTTTCGCCGGATAAACATATCGTTTACGGCCGATGTCTTTCATGTATGCATGTATGCACAAGTTGCATGTAGTGGAAGAGGTACACACGAACGCGCGAAAGCGACAGATGTTGAAAGCACTCTCTGACTGTATAATAGTTTCCCGTCTACTACACCACCGGAAAGTTTTTGTCACGGATACAAGACTACACTCAAATTCTTCTTTTTTCCGGAAATGCCACCTCGTGTGACACGCATCACATTTCCGAAGACTTAATAAAATATAAGTGAATATTATGAACGATAACATTTTATATTCCCGAATTAAATAATCTACACCATGCGTATACAGCTCAACTGTTGTTCTTCGCCCGAGTTAACTCAGGCATGTTACATAGCCTTACATAAAACTCGGTCCTTTCGGCCCCCAAAAAAATTTTTCTTTTTTTTGAATTTTTGGAATGTTTTTTAAGTCTCCAAATTTTTTCAAAAATTTTATCGCGATTTTAATTAAGGCTTAATTGTTTTTTAATGAGAGTTTTTTATCAGATTTATTTCATGATGTAGTGCACGGATTTGATTTCGGAAAGATATTTAAAGCTGCTTTCTGATGTCAAAAACGACCTCCAATAGTTTTTAAATTTTATATAATGGATTTTTATTTTGGAAACGTATTTTTATATTACTCACGCGAATATCAACTACCAGTTTACGTAACCGTTTGTTGGTACTATTAACTGCGTAATGCAAAGAATTCGTAATGCAAAAATATCAAAGAATATTTCGATAATTGATAAGAAATTTTCATGTTTTCACGTAAGAAACCCGTTGGTTCCTTTGTTTCGTGTAGAAAAATAAAAAACATGATACAGTTAAACTTTGAAGTAAATAGAAAGTAATGACTGACGACACACTCCTTTTAACTTTTATTCGAAATTTTTCTCGCTTTAATTTAACCCTTAACGCCCGCCTGTTTTTAATTATGATGTAATTAAGCATAAAAAATACATAAAAAATACTTAAAACTAAAAAAAAGGGTTAATTTTGAAGAAAAAGCTTCAAACTTTATTTTCCATTGTCTCGCCTTTCTGCGAAATTTGATACCGATGAATCATTGTTTACAATGCTGGATGACCTCGAGAACATCTGGTGTTGGATTTCCCGGGACATTCTCATAGACGTCTCGGGAGGATAAGGGTTTAAAGTAGAGTGAATAATAGCTGGCCGTATATTTTTAAATATTTTAAAAAAATTCAAATTTTTATTGCTATATCCGACCCCCCGACTTAATTAAACATATATAAAATAAAATCTATTAATTAAAAACTTTAAAACACTATCGGAGGTCGTTTTTGATATCAGAAATTAGCTTTAAATAACTTTACCGAAGGAAAATCCGTGTACTACAACTTTAGAACAATGAATGAAATTTGATATCAAAATCCCATTAAAAAACAATTAAGCGTTAATCGTGCATCATTAAAGTTTTTTAAAGTACATCTACGAGGAGGGAAGAAGTAAAATTCTTTCCATTCACGTTTCATAAAAACATTCGGATGTTTATCTTTTTCACAATACCGAATGTAATCTGCAGCTCGTCTACAATCCTTTTGCTGGAATAGAAGAAAGTTGAGAAATTTTACCGATCTTATTCATTTTTCGTTCACGTCATATTTTAATATACGCACAGACAAAAAAAAAAAAAATGCTTCCGGCTGATGTTGTCGGGACTGGAAATTTCGACCTTTCGTAAATCAAAATGAAAACGATTGCTTAAGCCAATAACTTAGCGATCGTATGACAGGTCAAGGGTGATTATTACAATCCTCGTTAATAAAACGTTTGCCAGATGCGCCAGTTCATTCCGATTTTCAACCGAGCGGTGTATTATTAACTGTGTTATACCAAAGTCAAACAGTTTCGAAAAGAGAAACTGTCGATGTTACGTAGATGCAGATTCGTGCGAAGCAAACTTTTTACTTAAACTTTTTACTTTTACACCATCTCGTTAATTCTCTTTGTGTCGAATAAAAGAATGACGAGAACTAGCGACAACTCCACGAGAAGGTAGACACGGATTCATTAAACCGTCACGAAACACATTAATATTCATTTTTTACATTCACACACTCTAAACTTTCAACTAATTTTGGTGACGGTTTTATCTCCGATACACTCTCCGAAACTTACACAAATACGTAGAATTTCTGAAAACTTTCTACTTTCGACCATAACGTCTGTAATTATCCATCCCTAATTCGTTAGGAATTAGCCCGCTACTCCGTTTTCAATTTACGATATCGTTACGAAATTTGAACGAAATACTCCGGATAAAAATCACATTTTAAAACGAATTGCTAAAAGAATTACCACTGTATAAATCATTTAAATTGGGCACGTGTTCCTGATAACCGGTCTTGAAATTTTGTTATTCCTGTCTGATAACTATCGTTGAAAAAAAAATGGTCTCGTGTATGGCTAAAATAATGGAAATTACAATCTATACTAGTACTGTCTAATGCGTGCGGAAATAAACATAATAAGTAAATCCACATTAATCAGAAAAATACTCTTGCCACATAAACTCTTAATACAGAAAACAGAGCGAAATCATTTCATATAATGGTAGCGCTTTTACAGACTCGCCGCCGGCATTCCTATGTTTGACCTCGACGTATCGTAAACAAAATTTAGGATAGGCTGCTTGGCTCTCTTAGCAAAATTTCCTTCTTATCTCTATTTTCAATCATAGGAAAGGAGAATATTATCCTACGCGAAAATTAATTAAGCAAAATCGAATATATTCGAAGTGACTACAGAAATATCTCGAGTGTTCTTCCGATCGCTTCGATGTATTAAATGAAAAGGAGGAACAAAGACCCACCCTTTTCTATATAATATGTTTTCCCTACACTTCCCAAAGAGAGTGTAACTATATACGCCGATAACCTAGTTTATTACGTTACTTCGGAGATCGAGATACTGGAAACCGGTATAAGTAGATCCTAAGGTTGTTTATGTTAATAACGATGACTTACAAATTAATCATAAAAAAACACAACTATTATTTTTATTTGCATAAGAATAGTTTGCTAATATGGTTATCGGATCGACAGACTTCGAGTGTGAAATATCAGGAGGTTATAATTAATTATAAACGTGGATAGAGTTAAATTTACTCGAAGCCTCCTGTCCTTTAAACGTGTCTCTAAATCGTATAATACGTTAATAATTCAAGGACTTATCGTACGGGAAAGCATTTCATTTAGATGGACAAATTAAATTTTTGTCATTTTGTGGTAGTCATAGTCCATTCAAAGGCGCACCACGCCGTAACACTTTCGGCACTTTATTGCCATTCTGTGTGAAGTAAAAAAAATAATACAGTACAGTACAGTATCGATTATTCGAATACCGAATATCGCGCTAAACGTTCCGGTTTAGCGCGACACACGTCGAGAGGGTACGTAAGGACGCGCCAGTATTTGAACCAGGCTTTTTTTCCCCATCGTGTGTGGTGTGTTTTTTTCAGCTCGTCGGAGTATGTAGCCGGAGCGGCTGACAGCTCCAGATGAACCCAAGAAAAAGATAGAGCTTTGCTTGTGTTGCGTGGTGTTTTTATCAGGACTGCGTTGTCGGGACGTGTGTCGTGCCGAATCGGAAAGGTGCGATACTAGATCAACTTTCGAAATATAATTTTTTTTGTTTTTATATTTTTCAATATAGTTATTTTGTTCGTGCGAAATTAAAAGATAATTTTTAACGATATAATAGCCACGATTATAATTATTTTTAAAAAATTTTTAAAATTAGGCTTAACATCGACGAAAATTCAACGCGAAGCGACACGCAACGGAGAAAAATTTCAACACGGGATAGGTTACTGGCGCAAGGTCTTATAATCTAACTTGTAAGACCTTGTTACTGCGTCTAATTACAGAACGATTCCGTAGCCGTAGTTCTGGTTTTTACCACGAGATGCCGCTAGTGCCGCGACGTTCGGATAGCGCAGGGGTCGGCAACCTTTTGAGTCGGAAGAGCCAAAATTACNAAAAATATCGGTTTAATAAAGATTTTTAAAAATGTATACGCCTATTCTATTACTTTTAAATCATTTTATGTAAATTTTACTAATTTTATTGAAGTTAACACAAATTAAAGTCGAATTAGCACTTGCCGCTAGTGGTAATCAATGGCATCCGGTGGATATTCGGGTGATCTCAACGATTTGTCAAAGTCCTCGAACGGAGAGCGGTATCGCCTGTATTGTTACACCACGCTTTCAAACACTAGCTACAGATAACAGTACGGTCGTGCCACTTTCTTCCTTCGCCTAGGTAAAGTCGGTATGACTCCACTCTTTTCCACTAGTAATATTTCGATCGCGCGTGGCCCAATTTTTGTAATATATAAGCGGGGAAACCAGCGCTTATCTTTTATCTAGCGCGGTGTTCTGCCTTTTTTCACAGTAATTTAAATAAAACGAATAACGAATAAAAGATTACTACGATATGTACAATATTTCTATCTAAAACTACAAATAATGTAAATTCGTATTTTATTTTCTTTCCAGTCGAGTGTAATGCCCAGACGTTTCGCACCCGGTTGTAAGTCGAGCTACACCGTTTAAAATGGCGATGGAAACTTTTTTAAAGCCAAAGATGGGTCAAGTAAATCTACGGAATAACATACGGCGATTTGATCGAAAGTTAACATCAGTCAAGTATACGCGACTTTATTTTGATGACGAGTTTTCGAAAACGATTAAGCGCACAATAGACGGTAATGTCGAGATCGTTGGTAGGAAGTAGGATTTAACACCCGATACTATTCCCACTAAATTCTATAATGCGCTTTACTTGTGTGAAAAGTTACCTACTAAAACACTTGGCCATCGAAACGAAAAATAGTAATTACGGTAGATTTGAATGATCACCACCCGAGTCAGTTAAATGAGCACGTATTGATACAAAAGGTAAACTTTCTCGCGACATTTACAAAACAAAAAATTTATATAGTTGATTCATTTTGTTTATTTTTTCGGTAACTGAATCATCGCGTGGGAACACGGGTGAAACGCAATTAGATACTTGGGTGAACAGATTAGACAGCGGGAAATTCTTTAGCAACAAACTGTAACGAGTATGTTAATCGAGCAGTATATTACTCGAAATATAAAACACGGAAGGAAAAAAGTAATTCCTAATAGCGCTCCTTTCTCTATTACCGTATTTCGTATGAAATTACAAGTTTCCGTACGGTAAAAGCCGGCCTGCCGATTTAACTGTTTTTATTTTTAATCATTTTTGTTCTGGCATTTATTCTATCAATAATAAATAAAATAGTAGGAAATAATCATTAAAATAATTCGTAAAGACTCGTAGTTAGTAATTCTGTTTGCTGTTCTGGAAAAAAGTTACAATCATCTACACTAATATTATAAAGTTCGGAAGTTCGGAAGTAGGAGGTAATGCCGAAACTACTCGTCGGATTTCAAAGATTCTTTCACCAACATTTAGAATGGACCTTCGGGGTGGACGTAGGCAGTGGTGATATTCGAAATATTTAACAAAGGCTTCGCTAACACAAAATTTTTCCTTAATTTTTTTTCAAGTTGACTGCCTGTGAGCCATCGACTCGGGAAGAACCCGGCTGTTACACACGACGATAAAACTGAAATAACTACGCGGTAAGTCACCAACACCGACAAACAAAATGGAAGTTTTGGTTAGAAATAAATACAATACTTTTTCTTGCGATATATCTTATAATAGACGAATGTCATCGTCTCTCCAAATACAGTATATTTTTTATTTCGCTGTCGCTAGCCCGACACGTGTTCCGCAGCCATCTTGTATTTTGTCGCGCGCGTGGGATTGTGACATCTCTCTTATGACTGGATCTAGTTCAAGAACTCTCTCGAGTCGATCGCGATTGAACTTCGTTTCGGTCGAGATTGAAACGGTCGCACCGAGGCGAACGGGATATAAGGCTCTAGTTTAGTAGTGTTACAGAGTATAATACGTATATTTTAATATATTTTTTAAAAGAAACAAAACCACCGAGAAACGTTACGTGTGTTTAACAAGGTTCGGAAAACTTTGAAAACGTTAACAACGGGTTCGGCCGAACCTGTGCGAACCCGCTGAATATCACCACTGGACGTAGGCCGTATATTATTCCGCCAAACATTCGTATAAATTAAGATATCGTCTAGGATTAAGCTCTTTTATGTCCGACAGATGGCGCTAACTCCGCGAGTACCACCACCTAAGTTCGCTTTTCTGCCAGGATGAACAATAAAGAATAAAGCGCATCATCTATCAATATATAATAAAAATGTAACGTTCCTTTGTTCCTACCGGTTCCTTTGAAATTTTCACTCAACGCCGCATTCGAATACGCGCGTGTTTTTATATAATGTACGTGTCGAAATTCACGTGCGACTAAATATCCAGATGGCACAAAACGCTGATTGGTCAGCCGAATGACGTCAATCTACTAAAATCGGAAATGTTGATCGATCAGCCTAAACTTCGTATTGTTGTTGTTGTTGTGAGAGCGGACAGACGTTATATAATAGTTATAGACATTTCACCTAAAACTCGATAAAAGGCACTTATAATTTCACGAGCTCTCGTGTGTATCGACATTAATTGAAAATTTTGCAATAATTCTAACATTAAACTAAATTACGTGATATCAAAGATTTTAATGCCGAGACATTTTTAAACATCAATAAGTAACTTTTATCTGTTTTGTATTTTTTAAGCTTTTTTGTACATTTACTTTAATAACAAAATAATCAAAAACAACAAATGTAAATTGCAAATTAAGCTATTTTTTTACATTTTTTATTAGACAATACAGTATTTTTAACCTTACAGAAACTCGTATTTAATGTTTTATATAGGTCTATATTACAACAGAATATGCTAAGTGGAAATGCACATTTGTTAACAATTTAATATATACTGTATTTTCACCTAAACGTAATTCATACTTTTTAATGCATAATTGTTAAAACATTTTAAATAATAAGTTATTTTTTCTACAAATTCTTTAATCCATTGGTTCGCTTTTCAAATCTAATCCCGTGAAAACTTACGCTAAATATAGACACTGGATATAGGCCTATATTTTTCTATGCAACCAGGTATACAGCACATACGAGGCATCTAGAAATAGTTATTCATTAGTATGGTAATATTATTTTAACAAAACACAGAAAAAATTTAAAAAATAGTTTACTACGAAAACATTACAGTACAAATGTAACATTACTTTTTCCAGACACATATTGATAAACAATTTCCACGATGAATTGTATGGAAATTCTTATTTAAAACATATTTAACTATTATATTCAAATGAATTTAAATACTTACGGTATTATTGATTGTTAAATAATTTATACAAGAATTCTATACTTTTAATTTGAAAAATGGTCATACAAATTTGACTAAATATATTTACAGATATATCTATTACGGAACTGGATACATGAAATTTCTGTAAATTTGAAAAGTGTTGTATNTTGTTAAATAATTTATACAAGAATTCTATACTTTTAATTTGAAAAATGGTCATACAAATTTGATTAAACATATTTACAGATATATCTATTACGGAACTGGATACATGAAATTTCTGTAAATTTGAAAAGTGTTGTTTCTTCACACAGATTTTGAACTGGCATTCAAAAGCACGAAATGTCTATTGACAAAAAGAACTGTCGATTCTAACTAAAACATTAAAAAAAATTCTGATAAGAGTATGGCGTAATCTATGAAGTAATCTATGGAGAATATTTTTTATTCTAAATTGTTCGACAACTTTTACATTTAAATTTTATAATTTGTTAAGCAAGATTTATGAAAATTTCTCTTTCAGAGGTATACAAAACTTAGTTAATTTTATTGTTTTATCTAACTATATTAAATGCGCGTGACAAATTCAAAGAATATTCTGATTTGTCTTAATTATAAATTTCATCCTTTCTCGAACTTTTTATGAATAATATCTGTAACAAAGTATACATTTTCTGTTATTTATTATCCGCGCATGTAAATTTAAAACACTAATCACACTATTAAAATGATTTTTTGTGTACGATTTGGTTCAGAGGTGCGTAAAGATCAAGTATGAAGTTAAATGTTAAAAAAATAATAATAATCAGCTGTATTTTCACTTTATACTCATTCCATATTACGACAACTAAAAAAATAATCTATTTAGTCACGATTCGTTCTGACCACCACAAAATATACTCTATACTACTGTGGGTTGACGTCATTCGGCTGACCAATCGGCGCTTTGTGCCATCTGGATATTTAGTCGCACGTGTGTATTTACACCACAGTCAGAATTATGCTTGACCAGCAGGTTATTGACGTCGCGAAGTAGTGACATCTTGTGGTAAAAAACAGAACTACGGCTACGGAATCGTTCGGTAATTAGACGCCTGTGATAGGTTAATATACTTTTTCATACGTGATCAGTCATCCGAACAACCCCAGTCTCCGGTTGTTTCGGATAATTGATGCTCTACTGTAATATAGTTAAAACTAATAAAAAAGTAAACGGTAATAAAATACATTAAAATAATAAAAAGTGATGAATAATTAATAATAAACATTTAAATTATCAAAGATGACAACTTTTTAAACCAATTTAAATATAAAAAAATAACTAATATTTTTCTTACTTAGTTCCAGATTACGAAATAAAATTCAAAGGTGTTTTATTGAATTTGTTCTTAAAATCATTTATTGTCTCGGGCTTAATACTATTTTAAATCATATTTATATGGAAATTTGTAAGGATAAAAACCTTTAGTCATACAATTTTAATTAGTTTTATTCCTCTTTTTGTTAATTTATTTTATTTTAATTTTTTTATAGAGAGTATTAATTCTTTATTCCTAATATTGTGCTAATAGCTTCTCCATACATCTGGCTCGTCCGTCTTGCAGTTCTTCTCGTCACTCCTTTTAACTCGTCGTCATTTATTAGCTACGTCCTGTGACATTTAGCCAGCATCAAAGGGATTTATTTTTATGGCTCTTACTTATAAGCAGTATTTGTTCCATTTTCTTATTATGTACTGTAGATGGTTCGATAATTTCATAACACTGTACACTATTGATTTTGACATATGTACGGCAAGATGAGATGCAATTTGCCTCAGACTCATTAATTACAAAGCTCTATATTTATCTAGTTATGGCCATAAAACACTGTTTGCGTGGGAATCAGTCGCATAATGCGCTTCTTATTACGTTATTAACAGATTTGTGTAGCTCGTGTCGTTATTTTTTATCATCTTAAAGGCTACAGTAAATACGAACGAATTAGGAAACGAATTAATACGTCTCAATTTATTACTGAAATATACACAGATTTCAACAAAGCTTTAAATCAATAAAACTCGGCTGAAGAAAATTAATTTAAATACGTAATTTGAATATTTTTCTACTTATACATTCTAAAATATAAATAATTTTATCTTATATTCTTTAGTTGCGAAAACCGATGTGTATTATTATTTTAAAGTTTGTTTAAAATAATATCGTTATTTTAGAAGGCAAATATTAAATAACGGAATCTGGGGAAATATTGTATGGTACATTGGGCAAGCAATATGCAGCATTTACTGTATTTAGAAAACCTTAGCAGAGATGGCAATATTGTTCACAAGGTAACATGCACCGAAGTGGCACTAACCGGTCGTCGGGATAATATGCCGTGTGCGATATATAACTCTGTATGTCTTACACTGATTTTTTAAAAAAAAAGACTGAAATGTGACCGGACTTGCTGTGTACAGTGTCTGCATTGGATTCACGAAATATGCTCGCCATCCGATCGTTTCTCTGACGATTGGACAGAAGACATTTAACAAAAAATACTTAAATTTACTGCTTACCATTACTCATTAACTATTGTGTATCTCAGGGCTTCTTAAACTATGAGTCGCGACCCCATTTGGGGTCGCTTAGCGAAATCTTGGGGTCGCGAGATTTTAATGCAAAATATTGAAAATAATTTGTGAGAGTTTGAAAATGGCACGCTTTGTGTGATAGGTTTCGTGAGTTGTGCTTTGTGTCACTTCTGGTGCAGAGAGATAATGATTCAGCAACACTAGTGAAAACTAGTGTAGTGTTGTTGCTTTTCACTGTATTCAGTTGTCTCTGTTCCATTGTAACACAAGAGTGAACTGTGGTAGTACACCATTATTGTTTTTGCAAATTTGTATATATCTGTATTTTATATTGAGGGTCGCGAAAAAATCACAATCATAAATGGGGTCGTGAATAAAAAAAGTTTAAGAAGCCCTGGTGTATCTTCACAGTTAGGCATAGTTAGTTGCGAGTTACCCTTTTAAGCGCAATGCCAACTGATATGGCACAAGCCGTCACGTGACCATATTACCCCGCTGTTAGGAAAAAATGGTATTTTGACACTTTCTGATTTCGTACTGCTTTTTGATTAGGAGCTGTCCGTAAATTACGTCCACATTCTTCTTAAAATTTTTACTCTCCCTCTCCTTTTCGTTCCAGTTGGTCCAAGTTTCCGTAACCTCCTCTGCTCTTCGGACGTCCACCAAAAATCGGCCCTACTTAAAACCTTTATTACTTTAAAAAATGGTAGATACAATAAGTAAAAACCAGGGTTGTGGAGTCAGAGTCGGAGTCGGAGTCGTGGAGTTTTGGTGTTTTAGCCAGAGTCGGAGTCGTGGAGTTTTGGTGTTTTAGCCGGAGTCGGAGTCGGAGTCGAATGGTAAGGAAAAGTCGGAGTCGGAGTCGGATTGGTCAGGAAAAGTCGGGGTTGGAGTCGGTAGATTTTTACGCGACTCCACAGCCCTGGTAAAAACGAAATATACAAGAAATTTTGAAATAATTATATCGAAATGCATAAATTGTATAAATTTTAATACAATATATGGACGTCCGCAGAAGTTCAATCTCTTCCCTCGTCTGACTTGTCTTGACTACATCCGTCCATTCCAGTATAGATGTTACCGCTAAAGCTCGAAATCCGTTAATGTGCGCATTACCTAGCTAATCTGCAGATTAACTAGGGTGATCCGTTAAAGCTGCGAAAATTATTCCATTTCTCAAATTACCTAGGTAATGTTCAGATTATCTAGGTAATCTGCAAATTACCTACTAGGCACTCGGTAAAGTGAAAATAAGATTTTTGCTGGAACAACAGCAACGTTTCTGTACGCTTAAATTAACATAATGTTATTTATTTAATTTTCAATATCTAAAGAATCAAGTTAATACAATCAACAAATTAGTTGATTGAATCAATCATCAATCAATTAAAAAAACTTTAATACAAAAATCAAACGGTTTAAAATATTACTACAATTAGGGAAATGAATTTGCAAAACATATGATAAAATTGTACTTACTTATTAGTGCAATCTAAAGATTGGTGACACTTTGAATTACGTAGCAATTGGTTTTTGCGACAAGCACGCCTATTTGTGGTACATTTAGATTTGCAGTCACATTTTCTGAAACCCTGCCCAGTACCAAGGGATTGTTTTATTGCTGTTTGACGTAAAGATATTTCTACAGCAGGGACATCCATCTTCTTTCGTTAAAAATCTCTCTTTGCAAACACTGAATTCAGATTTTGCATACAATTGTTTTAAAATACCTGTTTTAGTATCAAGTTTATAAAAGCCATCCTCTGTTTTACTAAGAACCACAGCTAAAATTGAACGTGCATCAGTTTTTGCTCTGTCTTCTTCGGGTACTTTAATTCTCACAGCGAAACCTTCATCGACGTTTGGGTGCTTTGCATTAGAAACTGCTAACATTTTCTTTGCTTGCTTTTCTAAACATTTCTTGGCTTCATCACGCTGTATTTTCTGATCCATATTCTTTTTACAGATGATGCACAATACATTCTTACCATACCCTTCCTCTTTAGGATCTACTTCACCACAAACTGCGTGAACAAACATATTACACGATTTACACTTGTGAGCACTTGATGCTGCTTTTGAGCAAACAATACAGACTATGTCTTGTATAGTGCTCTTTACAGGCTCCGTACGAAACTGTGATGGCGATTCTGCTGAAGTTGAGAGTAACTCAGTGATGACTTCTTCAACTTGCAGAGGCGATTCCTTGGAGGTGCAGGGTAACTGAATATTCTTCGTGACTGCATCATCAATCAACGGTATAGAAGGCAGTTTAAGATTACTATCGGTAAATTCTTGTATTTCTATAGGTGATTCTGTAGAAGCGGGGGATAACGGAATGTCCTCTTGAGTAAGATTTGACTGTGATCTCATAATCACAGTCTCTTGTGAATCTTCTAATTTTTCAAGGTCTTCTTCAGTTTTTATCGAATGTCAAACAATTCTCCGGCATGGACAAACTTTTTCAAACCTTTCTCGCGCATCTGACAACGGCTCAATGAGTTTTTCACAGCCTCGTACAGTCAACACATCACACCTTTGAATTATTTGATAATCTCGAGATGATTCTTTCTTCTTGGAAACTTTTATTTGCTTTACATCTTCAATTATGGAATCATACTTTGGTTTGTTATTAAAACACTACGTATTATATTTTAAATCTTCGCTAAAGAGGTTTGCGAAGAATCTTTTCTTGATTTTACTCACCAATTCGGTGCTTGCTTGCATTCTAGGATTTAAATTTATCTACGTAAAAAGAAGGAGTGGGGAAAGGAAGTGAAAGAAACAAACTTTTGAACTTTAACGATACGGAAGCCGTTAATGTGCAGATTACCTAGATACTCTGCAAATTACCTAGGTAATTTGAGAAATTGGACAATTTTCGCAGCTTTAACGGATCACCCTAGTTAATCTGCAGATTAGCTAGGTAATGTACACATTAACGGATTTCGAGCTTTAGCGGTAACATAGACATCATTTATGGACATCGCCTTACATTCGCTTCGTATTTGGCGAAACATCTATTTGGTAGTGTAAGTAAAGATTATACAAATACTTTCTTGACTTTGTTCTATTTGTATACAGTCGCCGTACATTTATAAAATAAAATTTAGTTGCCATATTTCCCCAGTTTACTATATATTTTATTAAAGCTTTTCTTGTATTGAACAAATGACAATAAACAGAAATATAATGGGCACAAGCAAAATAATGTTCGTGCTCAATCTATGAGAATGTTATGTTTAATAAAATAAGAATTAACTAAACTCAAACAAGCATTTAAATAATAAACTCTCGAAAAAAAACAGAAATATTTATAAAATATATAAAAGAGTACGGTTATTTTCAACATCAGTAACGAGAGAAATATCATCAACAGTAATTTAAAAGTAATTTCAATATATTATTTACATATAGATCATTGGGCGTATAATGTCGACTATAAATTTAATAAAAGTGAAAGCTTAACAAGAAATTTTTATAGCAATAAACCCTATAGAAAAATTTTAATTGGTCGAATTGGGGCGTAGTAACCGAACACGCGTACTCGTGTATTCTGTACTGTAATTAAATGAACGCTTCGCACAGTTATCAAATACTTTAGCGTTGTTCTAATTTGATTGCACGTAAAAGGTAACGTCTCGTACTTAATTATCGTCGATTTCTTTCATTGCCAGATTTACCACTCCACACGGAGCAGATTTTTGTTTAGGAAAAATATCGTTTACGTTCTCGTCTTCGCGATTTTGTCTTTTGCACGAATTCCTGCCAATCGAACTTAAAAGAGTCATGATGACGGGAATAAATAACACTCCGTGCAAGATCGCTATGGCACAAGAAATGCTTATTATGATTACTGCGTCGTGCGATTCCGGCGAAGGTAAAAATACATTCATTACTAAGGCTAAAACGGTCGTGGTACAACCTTGAATGACCGGTATTCCGGTCAAAGATACGGCCCTAACTAAACGACGATTAGGATCGGTATCGCTGGAAGAGACGTAAGCACACGACACGTGGGCCGCGTTATCTACAGAAAATCCAATAACGATAATGAACATGGTAATAGAGTTCAAGTTCAGATTAATGTTACAGTACGACATGTAACCTAGAACGCCTATCCCCGCAGAAACTATGTCTAACAGCACACATAAGATAGAAACGTAACTCGGCAAGAGAATAACGCAAACGACAAATATTGCCGCCAACACGACGGAGAAGGTTTGGCTAGCCGTAACGGGAATTATATCGACTAAATCGAAGTAGAAAAAATTCCAATTATATATAATCCCATTCAATGGAGTTTCGTCTAATTTTCTTCTCATTTTCACTAATTGAGAATAGAAATGTTTTCCGTCTCTAGTCACATTCGTTTGAAGAAAGAAACGAGAAGCGACGATATCTCTGTTATTTGAATCGAACGAAATGTCGTTTTTAAATCTTTTCGCCTCGGGAATACGAAGAAAAAAATTCCTAAGAACAAATATAAAATCCTCGGTGTTTGTCAAATTATACGAAGAGAACAACAGAGATATTCTCTTATCCGAAACAAACCGAAGATAACTCCTCAACCAGGATTCCGTCATTAGCGATCCACCAATCAGAGGATCGGATTCTAACGTTTGCATCGTTTTTTCGACTTTCTGTTGGACCAGAGGATCGGCGTAATCCAGCTTCTCTAGAATAATAAACTGTAATCTGTGTTGATATTGATAATAATATTGTTTCTGTAATCTATAATATCGATCTCGATATGTGTCCCCGATGACGTTTAAATTTAAATCAGCTTCAAAAGACAGTTTGGTAATGCCCCAAATTGCGAACCCTAAATACAAGAGATACAATATTATTACAAAAAGTTTTGCAACATTCGTTGTCAGAGATTGGATGAAATTTTCCCACGTGTTACTAATAAGCCAACAACGAGTGTTTTTATCGGTGGATTCGGCTTGAACGTAGCAAAATATGTTTTTCAGTAAACTCTTTCTACCTGCAACTAAAAATATTCGTGTTATTTCATTTTCTATAAATCCCGTAGACAAATATAACTTTTTCCAATAGAATATAATTATTAAATAAGTAATGATATAATTCAATAATTATTATCTATTGACAAATATTTATTTAATATTAATTTGTTTTTACCTGTAGAAGAGAATTTCTTCAAAGGAAGAAATAATAAGGAATGTAAATTCTTTTCTTCAGCTTTTCCACAATACACAAAACAAGCTCCGATAAACGTGATTTGGTAGATGTAGTCAAAGGTCAAACACGTTGCCATGAATAAGCAGAACTCTCGAAATTCGGGTACCGAATTAAATATAATCCCCACTACGAAAGAAGTGATGTTGGTGAGGGATGTGATGGTTATAGAAACACCCGTTTCGGAGAACATTTCTGCCATTTTGTCTTCTACAGATTTTGTCTTTTCTGCTTTCATCCAAGCCGATAACATAATAAACGTATCGTCCATCCCGATTCCTACATGCAAAGACAATAATACAATCTCGTTTACGATAGTAATTTTTCAGCGTGTAATATCCGAAATATTTCAACTGATTATCTTTCGTTTTACGATAAAATATATGTAATTTATAAATTAAACTTAATTACCTTTACATTATTATAACAATTTAAATGTACTGTACAATACTTTGCAAAGATAACCTAAAAATATTCTTGGATAATTATAATGATTTACTGAAGATATGCTTTTCATTTTGGTTTGTGTAATGCCAAGAGCTTACGTACTTACAACACTACGAATAAAAGTACAGCTTTTTACGTTATTTTCTTTTCTTGTGTTTTGCCATAAAACAATTTAAAATAGTTTCGTCGTATTTGTACGATTCTTTCTTATTAACTATCTCATCTACTGCTAATACATTTTAATTGATTTTAAAATCATGTCTTGTCCTCGCCTTCTGTACATTTCAGCTATTTTTTTTTCACGAAATAATAAGAATGACGGAGAGTGCGGTGATGGATTTTGACACCTCATAGATATTTTTTTTTTTTTTGTCGTTTACTCACATTTATGTAATATGTAAACCACGTGTCTCGTTTTATGAGGATTTATGCCTTGTTTCTATGAAATAGTTTACTATGCAATGTTTCGATATTTGGGAATGTCGGGTAGTATAGGACACCTAAACTTCTCCTATATTATAAAATATTTTTACAACTCAATTGGTCCAGATTACATTTAATACAAACTTCATTGTCTTATAAAAACACCTGTTAAAACTCATTTCTCTAAGAAAAAAATATTAATAATTTTTTTACAATCATTAGGCCTATATTTTTACCAAGTTCAATTGTGAAGGGTTGTATCGGACAAGAGAAAAACCTGCAACAAGAGAATTATTTTTGGTTTCACAAACAACTTTTTATTATTAGGCAGAGTTATTTTTGACAAATTTATAAAAGTACAAATTACAGATCGTAAAACTAAGTTAATACATGATAAAAAAAATAGTATAAATGAGAAAAATTAAAAAATTATCAGTCTGAAAATTTAACAATTCGTTTTAATGACAAATGCATTCTGTGTTTACTTTTTTTCTTTTTTAGTATTAAAAAGATTACATTCATAAAACAGATTGTTTCCTTCAAGACCGGCGCAATTTTGTGAGCCCAACCTTCACAAATCCTACACTGAATCCAGTCTTCTACAAAGGTTTCACCACAGATGATGCTGCGAGTCTCTTGGTCTCCTCTCATTCCTTGAACTGATTTAGGCCTATCTACTGCTTTCTTTCTTTGTCTCTCTTTATTTGGACGATTTTCCCCCTGCAGTTTTCTCTTAGTTACATAGAGTATTTTTTCCCTTCTTTCTCTCTATTCTTCTGCAGTACTTTATCCATCTTGTCCCGTAAAACAAAAACATTCCGTGAGAGTATAATTCTTATCAACTTTAAACTGTTTCCGATACAACCCGTAACACCTCTGTCCCATACAAACCACAACATTTTTGTCCGATACAACCCGCAACATCATCGAACACAACATCGGTTACCACATACGTATTATTAAGCTTAAGGAAATTTTTGGCCTACAAGTTAAAGAACGAAAAATGTTGTGGCCGAGTTTGTGAAAAATGCCGGGTTATTGGGAATGGGGTTAAAAAGGAATAAGTACGAGTGTTTCCTCAGAAAATACTGTACTGTACTTGTATGTATTGTTTGCTCGAGAATACAACAGAGAATAAACTGCCCAAATACCCTTAAACAAAAAAAAGTACTGTACGTACAGTACTTTATGAAGGCATAGAGCTTTTACTACATAAAAACGAAAACTAATGAATACACAGTGTACAGTAATTTACCTGAGAAGACAGACCTCAGAAAAATACTTTATGAGGCATAAAGCTGTCTTTAATGAAAATTAACTGGGGTTTTTTCGCTCAGCCAGGGTGTGGCCGAGTTATCCAGACTACCGGGTTATCGAGTGACGAGTTTTCGGGACTCTACTGTATAACATTTCGCAATGTCGTATTAATATCTTGCTGTACAGTACATTCCACCAGTTTTGAAAGATCAGTATATTTCATACACTTAAAATATTTTGAGTAGATGCGAGAGGTAAAATATGCGTCAACGGATTTCATATCTTATTGATTGTGGTGTATCTTACTAGCGCTAGAAGACAAAGAACACGACGATTCTCTATAAAAAATATCGCGTAAGTAACGAAACACGACATCTTTTCACGCATAAAGGTGGCCTAAATATGCTAGCTAACGGCTGTTATAAATTACAGTACGTTCGATACACGGGGATACTTGTGTTGAATCTCGGGCCGATACTTTATGTTTAAATTGAAAATAAAAAAAATTTGACGAACAAAAACCATTTGCTGTGTAGTCGTGAATCACAAAAATTTCCTTTCGATTTATCAATAGAAGGAAATTTCTGAAGAGAGATGTTGACTTTGATATTAACTCGTTGTTTCTCTCCTCGGGTGACTCGAATCATCCCAGATCATTGGACGACTAATATACTGTAAATAGACTAATATACTATAAATAGAGACAAACACAAACGCGTAACGCTAGAACTGGGAAACCGAACTCTCAAGAAAATACGTGTCCGAACTAAAAGAGTTTCTCGCAAATGTAGTAATTCGTGGCCAGCCCCGTAAACGACACAAGAAAATAAGGAACCGTAATGAGGTATTATGTTTAATTCAAATATAGGCCTATAAACTCTCTCGTCATAATAGATTTATTGGTTTAAGATTTGAAGTCCTCTCTCTCTCTTGTAAAGTTATCGAGACGAAACATTTTTATCACCATTCCTAACATAGTTTTTATTGAATCTCCATTGAATGTATGTATATATAATAGATATAGTTTTGTTGCAATATATAAATAAATACATATAAGTTTGTATATATCCAATTCTTAAACCATGTACGAAAGTTTACTTTTGTCATTAATTAATTTTGTTAAGTCCATTACGAAGTATTTCATTGTAATTAGGAAATGTAAACAGACTTGGTTCACTATTACGTTGACACGCTGTATTTTGTGTATTTTAAATTGTTTCTATGTAATTAGGAATTGTTGCGGACTATTTTACGCCTGAACTAGCTAAAATTTTTTTAATGAAATATGTAATTTTTTTAAAATACAAAATTTTTTTAAGTTTCCGATTAAAAAACAATAAAAAGAGACCTGCTGCAATGTGTAAAAAATCTGTATCTGTTTGAATGCGTGAATAAAGGGATTCTCCACCTCCTCCTCACAACATCTGACTACCCGGCATACATTTTAAATTACTTATTTTTCAAATTGAGCTGGATAAAGTAAGCGAAACGTGTTCATTAAAATAATTACTATTGATGAAAAACGAAAACTTACCTAAGACAAGAAACGGAACAATAATAGTCGTAACCGTAACCGCAAATCCTAAATACATCAATAATCCAATTCCGGAAATTACACTCATGCCAGTAACAACCGTGGACAAGATTCCTATCCACGGCTTGCTTCTGAGAAAATCCGGCGAAAGGCACGTCCCAATAACGAAAAGTACCATTAATAACATAGAATAGAACACGTACTTTCTGAAAAGCAGTAAAAGGTCCGTCTTCGATTCTTCGTGAGAAAAAGAGTGATCTTTGACCACATTTATGTCGCTAAAGTTCAGCTTATCGATGTTATCGATAAAATTCTTCTGCCATTTTCTGCTCAGTCTTTTTCGTGTTTTATCCCGACTGTTTAAAATATAAACTAATCTGAGAGCTCGAGCAGAAATGATTTCACTTTTATTATTAACGGTGACTCCTCCTAAAGAGACTAAATTGTATTCTTCCTCTTTGATGTCGTCGCTGTCGTTTCTAGGATATTTCAGTGGAAATGTTCCGTTTTCTATTTGAGCCATGTGCTTTTGGAGAAGAAGGATTTTATTCCGCCAACACCTTTTCTTATTTTTAGCGCACAAATCTTCGTACTTCCACCGGCCTTCGTCCGTAATGGTAAATTCACGTATGATTTTGTCTAACTTCGTTATTTCTTGGAAGACGGATGATCGTAAAACAGATCCTTTGTCTTTTGGCTCGACGATTACAGTCCCGTAATAAAGTGGTTCCACGGATTTTTCGGGGTAGAATTCTGAATAATCGGTGGGAAACAACTCGGTTAAGAGCGATTTATATTTGCCGATGATACCGATTTCGCTAATCAGTGTATCGTCACTAAAGTTTATTTTTAATCTCTGAATTCCCGTAGTCAATAAAAGTGTAATGAAAATGGGAAAAGCCAAGAACCAGGGGGCATTTCTGTTGACGATTCTTCCGTGATTTTCGAACTTCTTAGATAAAAACTTGTAGGCCAATCCCGCTTTTATCGGCATTTTCAATCTGAAAAGAAACAATACATAAGTGTTAAGTTCCATTTTAAATTCGTCTTTTTAACATTAATGCAGCTCTACGCATTAATATTTTATATATTAATGCGTATATATTGTATACATTTATATATTATATATATAGCCTATATATATTTTGTATAGTTATATATTTTAAACTGTTTTATTATCGTATTTAGGCCTACTGAATATCACGATGTAACTTTATATTCGCTAAATTAAATTTAATTATGAGATAATTTTATTTAATTTTAATAAGTATTCTTTATAAAATAAGGTTTTTTATATCGCTCGGTAAGAACGAAGAACGACAAAAAAATGTTTGTATGCAAATCATCAATATTATAACAGTATTTTACTTTATTTATAATATTCAAACGTGTTTCTGAAAATTCTAATAAAACCAAAATAAGATATAATTTCCTCGTGTTTGCATTCTTATTTAGTAATATTTTAATACTTCCCCAATACAATTATGAATATATTTCTAAGTAAATAAAAGTCTAAAATGTCTAAATCTATTTTTAAAAGTATAAATTAAATTATTTAATTAATAAATGTATAGCTTTTGGTGCAGACAGATCTGTACCAATTTTCAATTAAACACCCAGGAAAATAATAATGTAGAACTTATAATATATAGAATCGATAAATTTTAAACCTATAAATTTTAATAAATATTTTTAAAAAATCAGAAATTTAACATTTGTGAATTTTATAAGTGTTCGAGAACTTTTCCTAAATTTTTGTACGTTTTTATTTGTAACAATAAAATAAATGAGACATTTGTACGATCTGAGATTTACAATTACATCTCGGGTTACGAATGTTTCTGTTTACGAACAAGTTGCTTTACGAACCAAATTTTAAACGCTACATTCGCTTCGGTTGCCGTACGATAACTCGGTTTCCGAACAAACTACTCGGCAGAGCCGGCCACCGACGGTCAACTTCCTATACTTCCTGTGTTAAAGAAAGTTGACGACCTGACCAATCAACGACCGGATTACCGACTCGGTAGTGGCGCTGAGTTCGCTCGGCGTCATTTAGACGTCCCAACAAGAATAATCGAAGCGATGTTATTCAAATTAGATTACGATGCGCATGCGCGTAAGATACTACTTTCGGTTTTCGATACATATCGCAATTCAATTTAAATCAAATTAATTAATAAAAGCCCCGTTCATTGACATTCGCGTAATATAAATTATATCCACCATCCGTGTTTAAAGGTGCTTAACTCAAATTAAATAACGATAATTTATTAATACCAGGTGAACAGTTAATTATTAATAAAAATACTAAATAATAAATAAAACTCTGGTTTTACACCAAAACTGACACTAAAATTTAAAATAAAATCAAAATTAATTATTTAATTGAAATTTTTTTGGTCATCGCCCTTTTTGAAAGTGAATTGTTCCTGGAAAAACGGGCGGAAGCGCGACGGCACAGAGGGCACCGAAGAAAGAAGAAAGGCGAAGGAAGGTCGAAGCTGATGTGCCTCGGTAAACTGAAACCTGTTCTGCAAAGTATCTCAAGTACTTTACAGTGTACTTTACAAACAAACCTACCTTGTTATTGTATGCTAAATGTGTTATTTACGTTCGGTGATAAATGTGTTTAGGAAGATCCAGTTGCATCGTATGACTTAATTAACGAAAGAACCAGGACTACGGTCGCCACAATAACTTTCTTAAATAGGTTACAGTTCACTAACAAAATCACTTAAATTTTGTACCTTATAAAAAATTTTCTTGGAAGTGGATACGGGGAGTCCTCGTTCAACCCGGCTAATGAGGACCAAAACTTTGCCAAATTATGTGAACCTACGTAAAACGGGGAACATAAAACTATAAAAAAATCATATTTAAAATGATTAATTGCCACTTCACTAAAGCAAAACGAAATAATAAACGTGAAAGAATTCTTTATTATCCCTATTTACACACATGTAAAATACTTATCTATATCTATATCTATATATAAAAATGGACATGTGTGTCCCTATATTTCACTTTTCAGCCAAAACTACACATCGCACATGAATGGTGTTTGTATGTGGTAGTAGCCCCAAGTCTTTATTCGTGCACTATGGTGGTTGCGTCTCGATAGCTATAAGGGTGTGGGAGATATGGGCTTGAAAGTGGTTGAAAGTGGAAGATTTCCTATTTCGATTTTAAAAATTTTCGAATTCGAATTCGAATTTAAATTCCAATTAGTTCGATTATAGAACGATTGTAAACGTTCGAAAAAATTGATTAAATTGAAAATAGTTCGTTTGACTGGACGTAAAAATTCTCTAATTAGTCTGGAAACGGGGGACCTAATTCTTGCATTCTGTGAAAACGGGTAAGATTAACTATAATGTAATTATCTTAATCTTCACTATCGTTACTTTTTTCCCAGCGAAGCAGGTCCTTGCAGTTAGTTATCAATATATTTGTACTGTACATCAGAAAATATTTCTAAATATCATTTATAATGTAAAGCAGTGTTTTTCAACCTGTGGGTCGCGACCCCCAGGGGATCACAAAGCCTTACACGGGGGGTCGCGGGTAAAAAAAAAGATAAGTGTTTGTAGGTCCTACACTACATTAAAAAAACTACAATTTCAGCGAGAAGGCTTTACCTGTTTATTTTACAATACAATTGGTTTTTTGATCGATATTTAGGTCTCAACCATGGGTGTAGGCAGGGAGGGGCCTGAGCCAGAAAATCATAGCCGAAAAAGTGTTGAGCTGATTTGCAAAAAAAAAAAAAATAGAAGTAGAAGTTCAAAATTCTGATCCTAAAAAAAAGAAGTTTCATACTTTATCTGTGTTAAGTTGTCGATTTTTATGAAATTTTCATTTTAATCAACAATAATTTATCTCAACAGAAAGAAAATTAAATACATTATTTTTAAAATCACTGATATAGTTCTAATATGGCCCTGGGTGGGTCGCCAGAATTGTTTAACTTATAAAGGGGTCGCGTATTCAAGAAGGTTGAAAAACACTGATGTAAAGTACGCTGTTTCCTGCAGTTTATTTTTTCATTTAATATTGTTTTATAACAACATAATAAGGTTTCATCCCGTTCTCGAAGTTTTCTGCACGTTCATAAACTCGATCGTTTTAAGAAAATAATTCGCGATTTTCGTCACACTTCGCAACGTATCACGTAAGCCATCAATGGATAGCCCATTTTCATTTGAAATTTTATTCCACTCCTAATCACTGTCAATTGTATGCCTACATTATTTATAGACCTATATTATAACTAGCAGACGAGCTCGACGTTCCTCGAGCAAAAAATAATCATCAAATATTAAGATTAATTAAAAGTAAAACACAATCTAATAGATTCTTTCGTACTTCTAACCTTTCTATTAAAATATATTACGCTATAGTATTTGACTTATATAACAAGAAAGGGCATCTTACGTAAAGGTTTATCACATCGAGTGACATATTTTAAAAATTCATTATTTCTCTGAAGATGTGTCATTTACGAAGGAAACGTTATCAAAGAGAAAATCTTCTGAATTTCCTCGGTTATATTTCCATCTCGGGCTTAAATGATTTTTTCGAACATATTTTATATTTCTAATCTTTTATAAATTTCGTAATTTTGAAAAAAAATGCACTGAAGCTTACAATAAAAGGAAGGGGACTAAATATTTTTAAGCACGATGTTAGATGACAACGTATAGGTAAAGTGTCCGGCTCAAGAAGTCATCTGTTAATTGTGACTAATTAAAATCAAACGGGGTTTTACATACTTTTCAAATATTTGAGAACAGACGGAACACAAAAACGCTTTTTCCTCAACCATCATTACAAAATTAGCAACTCCAGCCCTTCTATCACCTTAATTCGACCTAATAAACAAGCATCTGCTTTCACTAACGTCCTCGCAGCGAAAGAGTAGACACGATCAGCCTAAACTGGAAGGGTCTATGTCAGATGAAAAGGACGGAAGGAGTTAATAGGAATTTATAATTGTCGTTATAATTCGAGAAACACCATAAGTCGAAAGATCTACTTCATATTCGCATACGCGATCTCGGCCACTGGCCATCTCCTTTTTTCGAATGCGAGATCTAGCGGGCTTTTTAACAATACTAGAAACGGCAAATTTAGACTTATGGTACGGTACTTGGAATTTTTAAAACATATACTTGCAAACTATACTATAAAAATAACGCTATTGCAAGCCAGTAATAAATATGAATTACTGCACTTCATCTGGGAGATGACTAGAAAAACAAGTCAGCTATGTTGCCGTTTATCTGGTTTATTAAGTCACACCAACCGCTCGGCCATTTACGATAGTGTAAACGCATGGTTTACATTACCGTAAATATCAAAAGATTCTCCAATTTGTTCTTTTTTAATAATAGTGATTTAATGGCAATACAAATGCAGCTGACACCTGCGAACTACTCTAATCTAGAGCTAATCGTCACTCTCGTCTGTTTGATGCGCTATCTTCGATCTGAGAATACCTTTAACCGTGTAAAGAATAATCAAATTGGCGTGTGGAGTAAGACAGTTTCTGACAAGAGCGCCCGTAGATTGGAACACTCGGACACGTTTCTCGTTTTTTGTCTCTGGGTTGACTGTTTTTTAATTTTTAAGGGTGGAAGGGTACCAAATTTATCAACAAGTAGTAGGAAACTTACGTCTTTTAGATAGCTTAGTATCCAAATATAAAGGAAACTAATGAAAGATATTTGTGCAGTCCCTTGTAATGGCTTTTATTAGTTATTGTTTGTCTCATGTTGATCAAATCCTTGTTTTCCAGGCCAAGTTAGCTCCGAGTACAACCAGAGCCAGCTTATAGGAGTGCTGATGGGATATTCAATTATAGTGCGAAGCTTCTTGCATAATGCACGATGCACTTTTTCATAGCTTGTGTCTCCTTTTCTATACTTTGCGGGCGTCGCTGGACCGTAATAGACAGACTTCCGGATTAACTTGTATATCTATACTCGCTCGATGTTCTCTGCTTTGTCGAGTAAAGGTAAGTGCTGTGATTAACTCGCCCCACCTCCTACGTCACATTTCCGCTTAGTCACTAATAAAAATTCGACCGTTCATTGGCCACTTTTACATACGCACTTCTAAGTTACTACGTTACTAATAATGCCACTTCTATACAATCATCTATGCGACTTCAGATAATAGAAACGCCACTAAGATCAATTAATTAACGGTCTTATTATTTATAAAAGATATTTATTACACTACACGACGGTCTGATATTACTATTTTGAGTAACATCAACGTTTCGGTATTCGATGACAGCGTCTCATATTCGAGCATCAATCGTAAGTAAGGGCATAAAAGATTTGTAAAATGCTTCGAATGTGTGACGCAAGCTTCCCTTTACCCGTCGATATAGAAATTTCGATATTACGTAAACATTTAAAAACTCGACTTTCAGGTTCCGGTAAATCTGTTACACAACATTTGACGGTTTGAGATGTATTATTAATTTCAATTAATTTTTTGCGAAGTAAGTCTAATTAAAATTACCTCTACACAGTAACAAATACTCTTACAAAATACAGCACCTTACAGATTCTAAAAGTGTCTTTTAACCGTAAATTTTAATTTTACTCTAGTGTTTAATAAAACAAGAAACCTGAAATATTTTTTACAACACATAAACGTTTAACATACTTTCTATCGCTATTCGAATATAAATGAACTAACCTGAAAAAGTATCGTCTCTTCTCCTTTATGACGTTATTATTCTTCTTAACTCCAATTTTTTATCTTCCAAGTTTAACGAGTTAGCGGGTCAATCATGCGGCAGTTTCGCCTTAGAGATATTCGCATTCCGATTAACAAAACGCTTCTTCTCCTGTTTGATTAACAATTCAAAAATTTACTTTCGTAGTTATTTAGTAAATAAATGTGTGCTTAACGATTGGTAGTCGAAATTGGGTGTCTTCGAGTGAATACAACTGTCGCGCGTGATTTTCTTCGTTTCGATTCCTAAACCAGCATTCACGTAACTGTTACGGAACAGGACCGATTCACCTTGGCCAAATTCGGCCTTTTTCCCACCATTTTAAAAGAAACGCCCTCTATCGGATGCTCCTAGCTCCACCGCTAACGCTACAGTATCTATTTATATACATAAAGGAATTTGCATTGAAAAAACACATGTAGCCAATCAGTCAGTTTCATCTATACCAGTGTTTTTCAACCTTTTTGAATACGCGACCACTTTACAAGTTAAAAAATTATGGCGACCCCCCACGGCCATATTAAAAAACTATATCAGTGATTTTAAAAACTACGTATTTAATTTTTTTCCTGTTGAGATTTAAATATTGATCAAAAAACTAATTGTACTGTAAAATAAACAGGCACAGCCTCTCACTAAAATTGTAGTTTTTTTTATTGTAGTGTAGGACCTACAAACACTTGTCTTTTTTTCTTTTACCTGCGACTCCCCGTGTATGGCTTTGCGACCCACCTGGGGGTCGCGACCCACAGGTTGAAAAACACTGATCTATACCGTTTGATTAATACGTCAAACATTGGAATGGAGAAAACCTCAATTGCAGCCATTATTTTTTTTTCTCTGAAGATTTCGTGCAAGATTTCGCAATTTTCATTTACTTGTTTGTTGTTATCTACATAAATTTTAATACTAGTTTTAAAGATCCAAATTGCTTTTTAATTTGGTGAAAATAATTTCTACTTCCGACGATAATAAACGAAACGCATTCGGCTTCGGTACAATTATTATTATTATTTTGAATTTTTAAATTATTTTTATTAATTATAATTTTTACTTTCTACGTAGTTTCGTCCTAAATATCCCTCTCGCCCAAAGACCATTAACGCGACTAATTATAATAGCATTTGTTTTATTAACAAGTAGGCCTACAGACTTTTAAAAATATATCACTTATAATAATTTAACTATAAAAAATAAAATCTACATTTAAATATAAAGGGAATTTAATGCAGACTGTCTCGGATGCAGAGCCTATTATAAGGATAATTGAGCTTCCCGCCTGCCTGTTTATAAAACGAACACATAAATTCTACCTTATGTAATATCAAAAAATAAAATTTCAAATATTTAATAATAATAATAATATGTACAGTTTTTAACTAAAACAATTTATTCTACTTTAAAAAATTGAAAATCGTCCATTTTCACCCTTCTAAATTTGTTGTGTTTTTAAAAATATGTACAAAAGTCGAAAGCCAAGAAGTAGTTTCGTATTATAAAGAAAGTTTCGAGAAAGCTGACGAAAAATAATACAATTTTTTTCTAAAACAATTTATTCTACTTTAAAAAATTGAAAATCGTCCATTTTCACCCTTCTAAATTTGTTGTGTTTTTAAAAATATGTATAAAAGTCGAAAGCCAAGAAGTAGTTTCGTATTATAAAGAAAGTTTCGAGAAAGCTGACGAAAAATAATACAATTGTTTTCTAGGACAAGAAAAGATTTCTTTTTGTACGTTTTAACAAAAATAATTTTATTTCTACAGTTTCAGTTATTTTACCTCACGGTTTTAATAATTGTCATTCTAGATGTCACCGTAATTAACTTTATGAGTTTTTTCGCCGATATACTTAATTAATTAATTTAATAAAATACACTGCCAAAAATGTATATTTGACCTAAGTTATAGAAAATAAACCTACTTTTTCATCAAAAAAGGAGTGTTTCTGTGCGATTTTTTTTCAATAGGAACTTTATGCTAATTTCGAAAGACATGCAACTAATTACGAGAACAGCGAGCATTCAAGTATTAATTTTCATAAATTCTTTTTACTTTACTGGAAATAAAACTGGCAAAAATTGCCACTTGATTTTAGTAAGGCAGTCGAAAATAAACGGAAGCTCGAATTTGAAGTACGAAGGAAACATATTGACGTCATAGTATTACGTCCATCTCCCCTTATCGAGTTAATCCCATCGCCTGTACTCCAGCTTTCGGTATCGTCTTTTACCTTTATTTTCTACCCAGCTAAACACCGAAAAGTGTCCAAACTAGAGAAGTAAACTTCGTCTAACGCAAAGATCAAAACTGCATAAAGAGCGTTTATTTCCTCAAAGCATTTTCGTGGGTAAATTCTTTCGAGTTCATTCCTAATCTTTTCACGTTTAAATGTCTCGATTATTTTATTTATTGTTAATTTAAATTTAACAATTATTCGAAACGATTTATAAGGGGGAAAATTAACGTTTATGTAGTTAGCGAAATGCATCTCGGATATCGTCGAAACGAAATAATCAATACAAATAATTTATATTGTATAATATTTATAAATAATTTTCAGCACGTGTCTTCATTTTAAACGTTCTGAAACTATGCATTTTATTCTTTAGAAATAGCTAATAATATATATATATATATATATACATACATTAACTATTTCTAAAGAATAAAATTATATGGAAAACAAATTCAAGGTTGACTGGTAAATTAAATTATTATCATAATTGAATAGGAGTATTATGAAAGTAATTATTCTCCATTGACACAATACCCTTCGATAGAGTTACGAGAGAATTTTTTTTTTATCTTTCGATTGGGGCAGCGTTTATGGTTGGCGCTTTTGGGCGTATTTTAAATAATTGTTTAATTTTTTGCAGGTAAGCTCACTGGTTTGTTTCGTCATGTCTAAAAGGAAGACTTATTCACCTGTAAGTCAGTCGGATAGTAGATCTAAGATTTTTCATTCTGACCCATTGGAGGAGACGAGTATCTTGGAGTTACTTCAAGGAGAATTTGATATTAAGGATGGGATATCGTTACTTATTCAGCTAAATTTAAAGCAGAATAAGAAATTGGAAGGAATGATTGCTAGGATTGATAGAATCTACTCCTGGGTAGAAAATTTGGACGAAGCTATTGTTAATATAGAAACTAGATTAGAAGATTTAGAGAAAAAATTTACATACGATACCGGTAAGATTCTATCGGACGATAGAATAGATTTGGAAAACAAAATGGCCGAGTTTACATTAAGTCAGGAGCGGTTTGAGTGTTTTTTAAGGCGTAATAATTTAATAATTTCTGGTTTGCCTGAGTCGGAAGATGATAACTTACAAGTTAAAGATGTAGTATTGGAATTTTTTCAAAATAAATTAAGTGTTGATAATGTTCGTTTAGAGCAGTGCTATAGATTGGGTCAACAACGGAAAGATAGTATTAGGTTGATTTACTGTAGTTTTTTTGACTATGGTGATAAATGTAAGATTAAAAGAGCGGCATTTAAATTAAAAGGAACGAGGATATTTATAATGGATGACCTTCCTCCTTTAACTAGAGACATAAGGAAAATAATGAATGATTTTGCAAGAGAAAAAAAGAGATTGGGTGCTTCAATTACTTATTTAAATAATAGAAATGCGGTTAAAGTTGATAATAAAATTTATAAATATAATATAGTTTCTAAGAAAATGGAAGAACAAATGTCAACTTGACTGGGGATAGGTACGTCGGTACTTTCATGGAATTGCGAAGGTATTGTAAATAAGCCTATCTCTTTTTGGAATTTTTTGTATACTTTTGATATCATTTTTTTTATGGAAACGTGGTGGGATGGCAGGTCTGCTATTCCCGATTTGCAAAATATGAATAAATTTTCTGTTTTTTCGGATGGAGGGTATCGAGAGGCTGATAGAGGTCGCTATATTGGTGGCTGGTTGTTGTTATTGTCTAACTCTTGGAAAGTAAATATTTTGGAAAAAGATAGGCATTGGATTGTTGTGGAATTGTCTATAGGGACTATAGTAATTTCTTTCTGTTTTATGTATATAAGACCTGTATTATGGAATACTATTTGGACAGAGGTAGTTAGGTTGGTTAATTGTTATAACATAGACTTTTTAATTGGTGATTTTAATGCTCACATTAGAGTAGAACTGCAGAAATGGATTTATGACAGTAATGAGAATATTGATCAGGATTGGATGTTGAGGTCATCAAAAAATACATTATTAAATAATCGTGGAAAATTGGTGTTAGATTTTTGTGAAGAGGCGGGATATATTGTTCTAAATGGTAGAGGCTCATCTATATCTAAAGGTTATTATACATATGTGAGTGATATAGGCTCCTCTGTAATTGATTTGGCTTTGGTTAAATTAAATAGATTATCTATTGTAACAAGATTTTCTGTATTAGACAAAGTGTATAGTAATCATTTTCCGATAAGTGTAGTTTTGGATTGTAAATCTAAAAAGGAAATTCGGATCATCATTTAAGAAGTATAAGAGTAAGAGTGAGAGAATTTTTTGGAGGGAAGAAGGTAGTGAGGAGATAAATTATAAGTATAGGGAACTATTATGTGCGATTCAGAGTCAGTCAGTATTAACGTTCGAAGGTTTAACTCATTTAATTAAATCGTCATTTTCAGATTGGTGTCAAAGGCCAATTGGATTTTCCAATTTCGTGTGGTTTGATATGGATTGTAAGTTGAGTATTGCAAGAAGAAATCAGGCGTTGAATAGGATGAGATGGTTAAAGTGTGGAAATAGTGTTGCAGTTAAGAATTTTGTTAAAGAACGTAATGTGACTAGTAATTTATGTAGAGCTAAGAAAAAGCTTTTTTTGAAGAAGATCAATAAGAATTTGGCGTCTGGTGATAGTAAGCAGTTCTGGCGATTTATTAATTTCTTTGTTAAGAGTAAATACAGGAAGCTTCCAGATCTTGATTGGGTAGCTTTTTTTTCAAAGAAATTTCATTCTAGTAAATATTTACCGGATATGTCTATATATAATTGGTGTATGAATTGGCAGGACGAGCTGTTGGATATGGAGATAACAGAACAGGAAGTCAAAAAGATTCTAGCTTCTATGAAAAACGGTACTGCTCCAGGTATTGATGGGATACCGGTGGAACTATATAAGAATTTCCCAGATCTGATTGGATATATGGTAGGTCTGTTTAACAATGTTTATCAATCAGGGATGATTCCTTTAGACTGGCGCATATGTAAGATTATTCCTATATTTAAAAAGGGTCTTAGAGATTTTACCCGATAATTATAGAGCAATTTCGTTACTACCGACAATATCTAAAGTTTTCTGTAAAATTTTATGTATGCGTTTGATATCTTGGCTGAATAAGTTTGAGATATTTTCTGATTTCCAGGCTGGTTTCGGGGCTGGTTTTNTTTACCCGATAATTATAGAGCAATTTCGTTACTACCGACAATATCTAAAGTTTTCTGTAAAATTTTATGTATGCGTTTGATATCTTGGCTGAATAAGTTTGAGATATTTTCTGGTTTCCAGGCTGGTTTCCGGGCTTGTTTTTCGACATTGGATGATATTTTTGTTTTACATGCCTTAATACAGAAGTCTTTAAGGAAGAAACGAGGTACATTTTACGCTTTCTTCGTTGATTTGACGGCGGCGTTTGATTCGTTGGATAGAGATCTTTTATGGAGTCAACTTCTGAAGATTGGGTTGAGCTATAAATTTGTAAACTTTTTGATTCAGTTGTATACTAATACAGAGGCGTGCGTGTCTACTAAGGAGGGTACGACTGGTCTCTTTTTCACGTTAAAAGGTGTGAAACAGGGTTGTGTATTGAGCCCAATATTATTCAATTTATGTTTGTATCCACTTGTAAGTAAATTGATTGATTCTAATTTGGTGGGCATTGGTCTTTTGGGAACGGAGGTGAAAATCTTGACATATGCAGATGATTTGGTTGTTATGGCAGATTCGCCTATAAATCTACAGAGAATGATTGACTTTTTAGGACACACACTACAGGAGTTAAAATTGTCTGTTAATATTGACAAATCTAAAATAATGGTATTTCGGAATGGAGGAAAACATTCTAATAATGAGAATTGGTTTCTACAAAATCGCAAAATAGATGTTGTTGATGAGTACAAGTATCTGGGTGTAGTTTTCCAGTCTAATGGGCGTTTTTTAAAACATTTAAAGTATATTCACAGTAAAGTGTCATTTGGAATTGAGAAAATTATTAAAACTTGTGTATCTGGTAGATTGGTACGTTGGAAAGATAAATTAAAATTATTTGAGTCATTTATTCAATCAGTAGTGTTATATAGATCTGAAATTTGGGGCTTTGATTGGAGAGACAGCGATGATAATATAAAAATCAATTTTATTAAGCGTTTATATTCTCTAAAGAGATGGATTTCATCGTATATTATATATTTGGAGTTTCATAGAGTCCCCCTTTATTTTAATATAATAAAAAATAATTTAAAATGGTTACGTAAACAGTCTTCTAGTAAACTTACAAAGTCCGCTAAAATATTTTTAATCTCTCAAAGAGTATCGTGGGGAGATCGAATTATGTCTTTGTTGCAGAAATTTGGTTATCGAAATGATCCGACAATGATAAACGAAAGTGAGACTTCTGATATTTTAATGAGTTTGGCGAATAATTATGTAACTGAGTTTAAAAACAAGGCGGTTAATTACAAATATAATAAATGGTATTTGGATGTTTTTAATGAATGGGGGTCGATGACCTATTTGAATATAGAAAGACCTTTTTGTATTATACAAGCAGTATTATATGTGAGATGTAACATGATTAGAAGAATGTTAAGTCCACGTATGGACTACTGTGAATTTTGTAACACTACTGTTAATTTTGATGCTTTTCATGTAATAACGGAATGTAAGGCGCTGACTGCACTCAGACAAAAGTGTTTTGGTGAAGATTGTTTTTCGGTTCAAGCATATAAACGGTTGTTGCAGGACTGGGATAAATATCATTGCATTTATAGTTTTGTAACTAAGTTAAATGATTGATTATTTATTTGTTAAGATTAAGATATGTTTTTTCCCAGATGCTTACCACCAGGAGGTGTAAATTGATTATTTAAGTGAACGATTTGAGAGTTTGAGAGTGTTTGAGAGAATTTGAGTGTTTGAGAGAATTTGAGTGTTTGAGAGTTGGCAGCGTTTATGGTCGGCGCTTTTGGGCGTATTTTAAATAATTGTTTAATTTTTTGCAGGTAATGGCTTACTTTTTTTTCTTTTATTTATTATATTTTGTTTATGCCGACCATTCGCTGCCATTTTTTCATTTGCCTTATTTATGTATTTTATTTATAAGAATATAAATGTTATTACTGTTTCGGATGATATTAACCTGGTGTTGTCTTTTAGTTTTCTTTTCAGTCTAATTGTCACGCGCTATATATTGTTGTATTAATTTTTCTTTTTGTATTGTTATTTATTACAGTTTGTGATTTAAGTTATAAGAGCCCGTACATACAGGGTTTTCCTTGTACTAAATATATATATATATAATCGAGACGGGTTGATAATAATAATGATAATAATAATAATAATAAGCGCAGAGCCCAAACGGTTAGGAGTTAAAAGTTGAAATTTAATACACAGATAGGGTACGTCACGAAAACGCACACTAAAAAGGGATTTTTCGAAATTCCCCCCGGGGGGAGAAAGACAGGATTAAGGCTTCTATATACATTATGGATACGAGCCCAAACGGTTAGGAGTTGAAAGTTGAAATTTGGTACACAATTAGGGTACGTTAGGAGAATGCACACTAAGAAGGGATTTTTCGAAATTCCTCCCCACGGGGGAGAGGGACAGGATTAAGGCTTAACACTTCCATCAACAATGGAGGTGCTAAGTATCAATGAAAGTGTTAAGTAACAATGGAATTGTTAAGAGAAAGCGACGTGCAAGACGCAGATGCAGTTTTTTTTCGGTTTTGCGGGAAATCGAACATATTTTTAGACCCATCTAAAAGTTCTCTAATTAGTCTGGAAGCAAGGGGACCCAATTCTTGCATTCTGTGAAAACGGGTATGGTTGACTGTAACGTAATAATCTTTATCTTAGTTATCGTTACTTTTGCCCGAGCAACGCCGGGCCCAACTGCTAGTAAATAAATGAATAAATAATAAAATATCTTTCGATTGGGATTATCTTTAAGACTATTTAACTTTTAAGTCATTAATTGAATGAAAATGCATTGAAATATGTTCAAAATGTAAATTAAATTATAAATTCTGAAAAATAAAAAAAATATTATCTGAAAACTATAAAAAAATATCTGTAAAGCGTTAATACTTAAACGAGTGTAGTTCAATAGAAACCTGCTCTAACAAAAAAACTCCCAACACGTTTTGTAAATAGGCCTACCTCTTAAGTCACCTCGAAGATAATAAATACTTGTACCTACTGGATGCGCGTGACAATTAAATAAAAAATGGCATTTTTTAATAATTATCCCTTATTTTTCAACAGTTAATAACAAATTACAATTATAATTTATACACAACGTTAACATTTACACATAGAGTACAAAAACTATAAATTTATGCACATTAATTCATTTATAATGTTAAATTCTAGATTTGATTCTAGGAAATAGAAAGTAATGACTGACGACACACGCCTTTCAATTTTTATTCGAAATTTTTCTCGCTTTAAAATTGACTTCCATTCACACTCGACGACTAAGAATTCTTTTAGTTTTGTTTTTAATACGAATATATTTGTAACGAATTAAAACGTTTACTACGCGGACAAGTCACAAATATTATTATTATAATTACTATATTATTATATAATTATTCTCGTTGTTACTTTGATATTATTGTACATCGTACAAAAGAAAGGACCGACGGTCGATAATTAACATTTCTTTATTCGTTAGACGACCGGTACAACTGGTGAGGCAAGAAGAAACAAAAATTTTTATTATTATTTATAACAGTACATTTATAGATATGTAAATTAAATTAAAAGTAAAAACAATTTTAATTGTAGTCTACTGAACGATTGCCAAGTCTACGAATGGAAGATTACGACATTATACGAAATTCGAACATATTGAAGTAATTTGCACATTTATAAAACAATTTCTATCGTAAAAATACAAGAAACTAAGTGGGCGTTGATAGACAATTTGGCAATTTATCAATGGCAGAATCTCCATCCAGCGGTTATCTTTACTACATTTGGGATAACTCGATACATTTACATCTTCAAGCATTCAATCGGCGAAATATTAAAAATTTTATTTTTAATGTTTAAATGGGCTTTGCGTTCGTTTCCCTTATTTTTCTACGTTTTTAAGATTAAGTCTAATTTTTAGAAATTCGACGTCTTCATTAATTTTTTAAAGTACATCTACGAGGAAGAAAAAGTAAAATTCTTTCCATTCACGATTCATTAAAACATTCTTATGTTTATCTTTTTTACAATACCGAATGTAATCTGCAGCTCGTCTACAATCCTTTTGTTGGAATAAAAGAAACGTGACTAATTTTACCGATATTATTCATTTTTCGTGCACGTCATATTTTAATATAGGCTACAGACAGACAAAAAATGCTTCCGGCTGATGTTGTCCGGACTGGAAATCTCGACCTTACGTAAATCAGGATAGAGACAATTGCTTAAGCCAATAACTTAGCGATCGATTGACAGGTCGAGGGGTGATTATTACAATCTTCTTGCCAGAAGTTCATTCCGATTTTCAACCGAGCGGTATATTATTGTGTTTTTTCACCAAAGTGAAACGCTTTCGAAAAGAGAAACTGTCGATGTTACGTAGATGCAGATTTGTGTGAAGTAAACTTTTTACTTAAAATTTATTTAGAATTTCCATCTCGTTAATTAATTCTCTTTGTGTCGAATAAAAGAATGACGAGAACTAGAGACAAGCTCCACGGAAAGGTAGACACGGATTCATTAAACCGTCACGAAACACATTAATATTCATTTTTTACATTCACACACTCTAAACTTTCAACTAATTTTGGTGACGGTTTTATCTCCGATACACTCTCCGAAACTTACACAAATACGTAGAATTTCTGAAAACTTTCTACTTTCGACCATAACGTCTGTAATTATCCATCCCTAATTCCTTAGGAAGTAGCCCGCTACGCCGTCCTAAATTTACGANCAACTAATTTTGGTGACGGTTTTATCTCCGATACACTCTCCGAAACTTACACAAATACGTAGAATTTCTGAAAACTTTCTACTTTCGACCATAACGTCTGTAATTATCCATCCCTAATTCCTTAGGAAGTAGCCCGCTACGCCGTCCTAAATTTACGATATCGTTACGAAATTTGAACGAAATACTGCAAATAAAAATCACATTTTAAAATGAATTGCTGAAAGAATTACCACTGTATAAATCATTTAAATTGGGCACGCGTTCCTGATAACCGGTCTTGAAATTTTGTTATTCCTGTCTGATAAATATCGTTGGAAAATATGACCTCGTGTATGGCTAAAATAATGGAAATTACAATCTATACAAGTACTGCAATGCGTACGGAAATAAATCCACATTAATGAGAAAAATACTCCTGCCACATAAACTTTCAATACAGAAAACAAAGGAAATCATTTCATATAATGGCAGCACTTTTACAGACTCGCCGCCGGCATTCCCCTGTTTGACCTCGACGTATCGTAAACAAAACTTAGGATAGGCTGCTTGACTCTGTTAACAAAATTCCCTTCTTATCTCTTCTTTCAATCATAGAAAAGGAAAATATTATCCTACGCGAAAATTAATTAAGCAAAATCGAATATATTCGAAGTGACTACAGAAATATCTCGAGTATTCTTCTAATGTACTAAATGATCTATGTACTAAATGAAAAGGAGGAACAAAGACCCACTCTTTTCTATATAATATGTTTTCCCTACACTTTCGGAAGAGAGTGTATTCTCCGATAACCTAGTTATTACGTTACTTCTCCGAAGTAACGTAATAATTAGGTTACATAAGAATAGTTTGCTAATATGGTTTTCGGATCCACAGACTTCGAGTGTGAAATATCAGGCGGTTATAATTAATTATAAACGTGGATATAGTTAAATTTACTCGAAGCCTCCTGTCCTTTAAACGTGTCTCCAAATCGTATTGTACGTTAATAATTCAAGGAGTTGTCGCATTTCATTTTGATGGACAAATCAAATATATGTCATAGTCATTCTGCAAGATGCATTTCGGTCTAGACCCCTCTTCGGTGGCAGACTACACAAAAGGTAGACTTTGGTTCTCGATAAAACCAAAAGAAAAATTATTAAAAATGATTAAAATAGAATAAAAGATAGTATAACTGTAAGTGTAAAAGTTGATTAATGTGCATTAACTTTTTGAGAAAGAGTCTATTTAAGACGTTAAGTAGTTGTAATGAGTCATAATATAAAAGTGTCTTTCCTTATTTGTTGAAAAGGGCAGAAAAAGTGACTCTTTTAACTTAAAGTTTTACTATTTTACTATTTAAAGCGTTTTTATAATTCGAACTTTTCTAAATTTATATGTTAAATTAATTTTTAAATGATGTATTTTTAATTTTTATTTTTAGTCTTTTATTTCATTTAACAATTTATATAAATCTATTTTAATAATTTTTATTATTATTCCTACATAATTTAATGTTTTAAACCTTAAATATTTTATATTCTATTAATTTTAATTTTATAGAATTCATATATTTTATTCGATAGGTTATGAGTTTATAAAATAATTAATAATAAGGATGTAAAAGTATCCCCAGGTAACTCTTTTTTATAATATAACTAGCAGGTGGGCCCGGCGTTGCTCGGGCAAAAGTAACGATAGCGAAGATTAAGATTATTACGTTATAGTTAACCTTACCCGTTTTCGCAGAATGCAAAAATTGGATCCCCCGTTTCCAGACTAATTAGAGAATTTTTACATGGGTCTAAAAATATCTTCAATTTCCTGCAAAAACGAAAACCAACTGCACTTTCTCTTAAAACGTCGCTTTTTCTTAACAATTCCATTGTTACGTAACACGTCCATTGTTACGTAACACTTCCATTGTTGACACTTCCATTGTTGACACTTCCATTGTTGACACTTTCATTGTTACTTAACACTTCTATTGTTGATGGAAGTGTTAAGCTTAATCCTGTCCCTCTCCCCCCAGGGGGGCATTTCGAAAAATCCCTTCTTAGTGTGCGTTTTCGTGACGTACCCTAACTGTGTACCAAATTTCAGCTTCCAACTCCTAACCGTTTGGGCTCTGCGCTGATTATTATTATCATCAACTCGTCTCGATTATATATATAGATTATCATTTATTTTTAGTTTATTTCATTCATTTTATTAACTGAGCATATAGTTTCACATTATCAACTTTACACTCACCATTATAGTATTTTTCACACTATTTTAATTATTTAGAAATAACTATGACGCGGCTAAAAAGTCAAGAAGCGAATGTTTTTAGTGAGAAGTAGGGTCGAAGAAGCCAATCGTTTACAAGAAGACAACGTAATTAGTTATTACTACCTGGAAGATGTTGATTGGAACGACAGATGCTAATTGTCGACGTACAGTAGCCTTAAACAACAAGAAAATAAATCTAATTATCCATAGAACAAAAAAATAGAAATGTCTGCTTTATACGGACGATACGTAATTATGGTTTCAAGTAATAATAATTAGAAATAAACCTCAGTATTTTCAAGAATAATTGCTTTAAAAACTCACTTCCAAACATGTTTAGATATAGAAAATTATTTAATTAGTTATAGAAATATAATAATTATTTTTTAACTATTTATAATTGGTGAAATCAGTAAATAATAAAATATATGATGGCAAGTATTAAATTTAGAACTAAGTTTTTCTAACGATCAACAAAATTGTGACAATGCCGAAGGGCTCCCTCTATGCTTCGGCATCACAGGACCGAAGGATCGACATTGCGTCGGCGAAGACTGCAATGACAAATTTATCAGGACTGACACCACTGTGTCTTCTGGGTACACACAAAGACCGTTACGTTCGCGTTTACGCGCGAGCAGTCGGTCTGTGGGCGGTTGGACTCGTGATGGAGACCGCTCGAGGAAGCGCACTCAACACAATTCTAACAGTAACAAAATTCATTTATTAAACTAATTATACAAAAGAGTATTTACCTTAAAGTTTCTTAGCGAGAACCGAGTTGGAGAGAGAGCTTACATAACATCGCGGGTCATTCTAAATACGTGAAGCACTATGTACGGATTTTCAGATGTCTGTGTAGTCGTTGAGACGCCTTGGAGATGTCTCTGTTGCCTCGGATGGCGGTTAAAGTCTATCGAAAGTTGAGTGCCGTTGGTTCTTCGTAGGTGTTCCCGGAGATACACTGGATATTTGGAAAAAGCGCGCGGCGACGAGCGATGATGATAAATCCTTTCGGCTGTCACACAAGGAATATTCTAGCGGATTCTCGACCCCTCTCACTGTTCCTTGAAGTCTCCTCTTTATTTCCAAGTCACGTTGTCGTTTTCCACCAATAATGAATTTTTTGTTGTAGTTCACAGTGACACATTCTGAGTTCCCTGAGAAAGGAAACGACTCGGGGAAGAGAATTGCACTCATCCTTCGGTAATAAAATGGAAAAAAGTTTTTTTCCTCTGAGATTTAAATAAATTTCCTTTTCAAAAAGAAAAATAAATTTTCTTTCGAAAAATTCCCGACTAAAATTGTGGGTTTTCTTTCCGAAGTCCGACTTCTCACAAAATGATACGTTCAAGTTGTTTAAATTTAATTGAAAATCATCCTGATTGACATCGGCATTCGACTAGGTGTAAAGACATTTAAAGCTGAAATAAGTAAAATTTTATTTCATTTCAGTATTAACGGATAAACCTTTACATTTCGTTTTCGTAATAGGAAACATTTTAACCCCGACTTAACGAAACATTTCTTCCAAAATTATTTCTATTCTTCTGGTTATTACATCCGCCTGACAAAAAATTGTTTTCAATTATTATCTATATATTTAGAAATTCGCCCATAAAAATACGGGTAAAAATTAGATTTTTCTGTTGTTATATAAATATCTAAGCGATATCCACGATTTGATTTGTCAATCGGCGTGGCTTGTTATATTACTTTTACAAAACACGGCTACCAATCTCCGCCCGAAAGGCTGGACAACTGCGGGGTGTGTCGCGACGGTAATACCAGCTTTCTGTTTTTATTTCGAGGTCGTGATGAACGAGATAATTATTACGTGACTTCTCAATTCATTCCCGTCGCTANAAAAAATTTTGGAGTTTGGCTGGTCTGTTTTGCCTCATCCACCTTATTCACCAGACCTGGCACCAACAGATTTCCATCTTTTCCGGGCACTGCAGAATGCTTTACAAGGGCAATGCTTCCAAAATGATGACCAAGTTCAGGAGTTCGTCCAGGAGTTTTTGATTCGAAACCACCAGAATTTTATGCAAGAGGAATTGACAAGTTGCCCGAAAAATAGCAAGAAGTCATTAATAATGATGGTGAATACGTGATAGATTAAAGTCTATTGCTGTACATTTTATTGGCAAATAAATTTCAGTTTAGAAAACGGAACTTATTTATGACAACCCAATATATTACTTTTACAAAACACGGCTACCAATCTCCGCTCGAAAGGCTGGACAACTGCGGGGTGTGTCGCGACGGTAATACCAGCTTTTTGTTTTTATTTCGAGGTCGTGATGAACAAGATAATTATTACGTGACTTCTCAATTCATTCCCGTTGCTACGTGGGAAACACGAGTCTTACAGACTCGACAAGGTGCTTAGTAAGCCGCTTACTAAGCACCTGGTCGAGTCTGTAAAATATTAATCGAAATATTAAGATACGTAAGCGACGCCTATTCGTTAAATATTAAATTTATAAACAATATTTTATTTGAAAATAAAGTAAAAATTATAATAATAGTTTTTAAATTTCGAGTAAAATGGCCTCGTTCTAATTTTAAACCAATTTATTATAATTTCTCTAAAAACTGGTTTGAGACAAATTTGTCACGCACATTTACTGGCTTCTCTACACAGCACGTTCTTTAATCTGTTTTCTGTATTGGAAGGACGTGTGAGAAATATAAAATTTAATAGTCCTTTTTATATATTTTACCAAACAGAACATTGAAATTTAGAGTGAGAGGGTAGAGAGACTGTTTCGAAGACAAACGAATGGCTAGAGAAAAGATAAACAGAAGTTAAGAATGGAATCGTTCATAAGAAATAGACCTCTTTCGTACAGGACGTGGAAAGATTAAACAGAAAACGGATGGCTAAAATCACGAAAGACGAAGCACGCTTTGGCGAACACCGTCTCTCGGGACCCAAACGTCGTTGATNGTTCAACGAAGTTTTCGCAGAAAAATAATTAATCAGAAATCGTGGCCGCCGTTTAGTGCGCTGCTCTGTGACAAAAACAAGCTTAAGCAATGGCGATGTCGAACGGTGCACACTCGGTAAGTAATCCTACAATTTTTGTTTATAGCATAGTTTATACGAATTATTCCCAAAAAAATATACGTGTTTTGGAAATGTTGAGTCAAATTAGTCTAGGAATTGATTAATTTTATGGAAGAAAACCTTTCAAACAGCTGTAGTCTGTAAACTTCACAAGTGTCGGGCTGTGATTGGCAAGGTCTCCTAAAACATCAATTTCATAAAAAAACGGAACGTATCTACCGTTTTATGGGGGGGTCAACTGTATATTCTTATTAAGTTTATTTTCTATTGTTAACAATTTTGCAAATTGTTATATAGTTATTAATAGACTGGCTTACCATTTTCAAGTTGGTAATTGTCATTCCATTGCATGTTTTCCTGTCTTTGTGCAGGATATTCATATTCAGAAGTCCTGTGTAATGAAGCTTGTCCATTAATCTGTACAGGCTGTGCAAGTTTTGATGATTCCGTTACAACTGTCGAAATTTGTTTAACTTCTTTAGATTGCTCTTTTGAGTTTGAATAGGAGTCAGACTTAGAAATTCCTATAAAAAACAAATCACCATCATATCAAAATTAGAATGAACAAATTATAATGCATAAAAATACATTCAAAATACATGATCTTGTGAAATGAATGTTACCATTTTAAATTACTGTAAATATTTTCTGAAAAGTATGTGATGTACATCAATCAGGAAAGTAACCATTCAAGTTTCATGTCCCATCTGCATTCAAATGTTTTGTCATCTGAAAAGCACTGTAAACAAAAATGGAAACTATGACAGAGAAGGCATTGTGTTCTGCAGTTTGCAAAGTCGGAATCACTCGTCATTGTGCAATGTGAGAAATCTGCAGGAGCCTTAGTGTTGTAATTATCATGGGAAGAGTAATAATGGATCTTCCATAGTGAGTGTAGGAAGACTGACTATTGATCAGATGTGTGCTGTGTGACAAGTAATGCACACACAAAAATTGTAATGGGTAGGATGTGAAAGTTGGACAGTTTTTCAATGATTTAATGTACTGTACATTACAAGGTTGTCAGATAATAATTAACACAATTACAATAATTAAAAATGGTAGCATTCTTTTTGGAAGGCCTTGTATATTGAATATATGTAATCTCAAAACATAAAAATATAAAATAGTTTAGTATTACCAGAGTTAGGACAATGTAAATCACTACTTTCATCACTGCCATCAGGACACTGTGGAATTCCATCACACACATTATATATGGCAATACAGTCACTGCTGTTCTGGCAACGAAACTGATAATGGCGACACTGAACATCTTAAAAGTCAAGAAAGTTTATTAATTAAAAAAAATAAATAAAATAAAAATGTTCATGTACAAATAAAACTATGTAATAAACTGTAATAACAAAACTCCTTTTACAGTTTAAGTAACAAAAGAATATAAAATATAACAACTTACAAATTGCAGATGAGTAAATTATATAATAACAAAAGTGTCTCTTTAACCAGTTAACTTATATTGTACCAGTTATACAGGGTGTATCAAAATGACGTTTTAAAAATTGGGGATTGCAGAGGATGAAATTTTGAACGTTTTGATATAAGGAACTGATAGTTGGAAATGTGATATAAAATTATTACAGCACTACTCTCACTTCCTCAGCAGTTTACTTACAATTATAATCAAATACCAAACAATTTGCTAAGCTTATTATTTATTTACTGTTCAAACGTTTTCAGCCTACTTCTAATAGGCCATCCTCAAGACATTACCGTTCTACAATCGAATAGAAAACTTTCGAATACATTTTAAATTTAAACTTTTAACACAAGGGTGTCCAACCTTTTTGTTTCTCTGTGCCGCATTAAAAGAAGTCGAGGAGTTTTGGGCCACAAGTACTATACATATAATATATACTTGCGGCCCAATATACAAGTATATTTAAGGATTAACGTTACTAGATTATAATAATAAGTATTAAATCTTTATCACAAAAAAGGATATTTTAAAAAATTACTTCTACAGACACTTTCAATTTTTACTTAGAAATAGATAAATTCATTTATTATAAAAGAGACATACGGAAATTTATTTGAAAAACACAAATATTTGTTATATTTGGGTCTCTAATTAATAAAAAGCGACGAAACACCATTTTAAAAGTGCATTTTTGTTCAACTAATATACAGTAGAGCGTCGTTTATCCGAATCAATTTATGACTGTGGTTGTTCGGATGTTATTTTTCGGATAACCGATTACGCACGAAAAAATATATTAACCTATTTCGTGTTAAAATTTTTCTCCGTTGCGTGTCGCTTTGCGTTGAATTTTCGTCGATGTTAAGCCTAATACTACGTTCGCACACAATCCACGACTCACTTCAATCTCGATTTACCTACAATCTGGATTGTGACTGTCGCTAGTCGAACGTCGTACTGTTCGCATAGGCAATCCGCTCGAGAAGAACCTGGCTATTACACGCGATCATAAAACTGACGTAACTACCCGGTAAGTCAAAATGGAAGTTTTGGTTAGAAATAAATACTTTTTCTTGCTATACATATAATAATAGACAGATGTCGTCGTCTCTCTAGATGTCTTTTTTATTTCTCTGTCGATAGCCCGACACGTGTTCCGCAGCCATCTTGTATTTTCTCGGGCGCATGGGATTGTGGGATCTCTCTTATGACTGCATCTAGTTTCGAGAACACTCTCCAGTCGATCGCGATTGAACCTCGTTGCAGTCGAGATTGAAACGGTCGAGAGCGTTCGCACCACGGAACTGCCTCCGACCTTAGTCACAATCTAGATCGAAATGCTCGGTGCGAACGGTATAACATCGACGAAAATTCAACGTCTTTTTAAAACAATAATCGTGGCTATTGTATCGCTAAAAACTATTTTTTTATTTTGTACGAACAAAATAAATATATTGAAAAATATAAAAACAATAAAAAATTATACTTCAGAAGTTAATGTAGTATCAAAAATGTAAAATATTTGAGCAGCCCAAGACGTAGCCAAAGATTGCAGCGCCACAGCACTAGCGAAAATTTAAATTTGCCAACAGAATTCTTTCGGATAACCGACGTTTCGGATAACAGACTTTCGGATAAACGACGCTCTACTGTAATTATAAATAATATGCAGCCGAAAAAGTAGCCAATGCGCCAAATAGTATTTTTTACGTCAAACAAAAAAAAGTAGCCACATTTGTCGCAATGTAGCCAAATCTTACAACATTGGAAAAAATACTAAATAAAGCTGTGGTTGTGAATCAAAGGATTATAGACCCATGTGCAGGGAAAGGAGAGAAAGAACAAAAAATAAAAAATTAAGAAAGGTTGGAAAATTAAGGGTCAACAGCAGATCTATTTAACCTTTTTCACTTTTTTATCTTTTGTTCTTTTTCTCTTTTCCCTGCACATGGGTCTATAATCCTTTGATTCACAACTACAGCTTTATTTAGTATTTTTTCCAATGTTGCAAGATTTGGCTACATTGCGACAAATGTGGCTACTTTTTTTGTTTTTTTGTTTTTTTGTATATTGGGCCGCAAGTATATATTATATGTACAGTACTTGTGGCCCAAAACTCCTCGACTTCTTCCAATGCGGCCCAGAGAAACAAAAAGGTTGGACACCCTTGATTTAGAACAATGGACCACCTGTACGACCGTTCGAATGTTGTAGATTTGCGCACTAAGAACACGTTTTATACGAAAACAGTGTAAGGATTTATACTAACTTAATATATTTATTCATTTATTTATTAAATGCATTACCAAAAAAAAAAATATAAATAAAATGATCAGGAATTTTTGAAGATGTAGACAAATCACAAGGAGGAGGACTCTGTGGTTTAGACCGAATATCGCGTAANGAATAACGATGGCGTCATTCTCGTTTAACTCGTTCTACTTTACGAACGTACCCAATGTTAACTTTACATTCCAAAGATAAAGTTTTTCTTTTCTTGTTCGATGCGGAAGAATTAGTTCTACTTCGTTTGTATGACATAGTAGAGTCTCTCGAGTCTCCGTAGATATAACAAATACAGAAATGAATCACACAAAATAAATTGTAGCTATGTGTCGATTCCGCGCGACACATCCGAACATGTAAGCCGAACAATAGTGTGGGGGGAATGAGTAATCGAGGGTTGCGCGCTCAAACAAAAGACGAATCGACGAGATTTGAAAATCGCGTAACTCCGGGTTTGCGTAACTCGAGGTATTACTGTAATTTATAACGTCGTATATTTTAATTAATTAATGCCATGACTTTTACTAATTATATATTTTACTATACAGTATATAATAATATCGCCATATTAATCGAGNGCGTAACTCGAGGTATTACTGTAATTTATAACGTCGTATATTTTAATTAATTAATGCCATGACTTTTACTAATTATATATTTTACTATACAGTATATAATAATATCGCCATATTAATCGAGGGTAATTCAGAAAATTGAGAAATTACAAACGAAATTTGGGTAAATATGTTAATATTTTAAGAACGTTTAAATAGAACCTTTAAGTTTAATAACGAAGGGCGTTGTGGATTCACAACTTAATCCGTGTCGTGGTAAATTGCAACGTTCGGGATGCAATCGCGTGCAAGTTTTCGGCAGGATGATGGCGAGATGAGGGCAATTTATATAAATACGTGGATTGTTACATCGGTTAAAGAATATTAAGTTTACAACGAAATATAGTCGATAAAGCGGAATATTCTTTTATAGTATTGTTAACAGATCTAGAATATTATGTTAAATAAAATTGATTGTCCTTGCTGGTGTGAGTCGAAGCGTAAATCCACATAATGCGAGAACAGGTCTTGTCATCACGTTTGAGTATTATTCGCTTTAAACGTGAAATTTTACAAAATAAAATGTGTTTACTCTCGTCCACGTCGTATTAACGTAATCGTTGTACTTGTGAAAACTCAATTATCGCCCCTACGAGCCTACACACCTAACGTCTATATAAATTATACGTCCCGTAATATAAACGAGTGTTAAATATTATCGTTCTACTTTATACATAATTATCCTTGATGCGTCTCGTCATCATATTTAAGACGTCGCCGAAAAATATTCTAAACAATTATTTAAATATCTTTTCGATGAAAACGAGCCTAGACGACAAGACGGGTTAATTGCTGTCCTTCGGGTTACCAGCTTCCTGTCTGTCCGGTTTTTTCAATCCCATAGTTATATGTGTTTGAATAAACAAATAAACTTGAAAACTATAAGAGGTTTTGTGTTTCTATATTTAATAGTAAAACTTTTTAAACATTTATTATTAAATATTTACAGAGATCAACCTTAAAATAGACTAATTGCTATAAAATTTCGTATAAATTACATATTGAATAGGACTGATTTTGTTTTAAGTAGTGCAATATTTATGGAACTAGAAAATAGAGCTTGTATGAGAATTCCCAATACAGAATTTGCTTAGTTATGGGAAAAATTCAATGGAAGCTTAGTTGTAAAATTAGAGAATTTTTATGTAGATGGGACTAATGTCCTACTTACATAAAAAGCCCATTCTAAGAAACGTAGTATTTCACTTATTTTCTATATGACAAAAGCACCGGATATTACCTCGTAATCTCCTACTGACCACTTAATCGGCAACAGATTGATAAAAACCCGATCTCGGAGTATGTTGGATGGCTAGGAGGGCAAATCGAGTGAGGAGTGCGTCGGTAAGTCGGCAGGCGTCCTTACTTCACAGGAGACAGGTTTAAAACTAAACAAACATTTATTATATAACTAACTAAGCAATACAAAAGTTTAAACGCGGTTATATTTCAAATATTTACATAAATTGGAGTTCGAGAAAGAGCGCTTTTACAAATTCTAACCCCTAAATACCGTTCGGCGAAATGGAGAGTTGGCGAACGTCGTCTGTACGGAAGG
>NW_019385323.1:0-2340 GCF_000671375.1 Centruroides sculpturatus | reverse complement strand
TCTCTCTGTAGCTGGATCGGGTCCGCTGTATGGAGGTTCGGGTGTCGAGGTGGCACTATCACAAAGTATAACTTCCTATGACGAATCGCCCTGAGCTTCCGGAGATTCGAGCTTTTATATCATTAGCGTAGGAAAACTGTCACGTGATTGACTTTTGTTGACGATGACGGTGCATTCTTCACACCTTATTGTAAACTTCCTCAGCTAACTGTTATACAATCGGTGAAATCCGATCTAGTTGAAATTCCTCGGGTTTTTTTCCGAAGATAATTAACGGAAAATTTAGAATTTTAAGAAGCCCGAAGAAATCCGCGAGCTCACATCTTTATAAATGTTCAAAATATGAAAGACAACGGTTTTTATCCGCTTTTTTACGAGATTTGTGACTCGTCGTTAAGTATCGTAAAACGATGATGATTCAAAATGTATACGTTTTTATGTTTTTATATCTTAATAAGAATCGACAACCCGACAAACGGGCAATCTGCTTTCGAGACGAAATTCAATGAGAAACTGGCCCATATTTACATGTTATATACACCCACGAAGAATCCAGAAAACTTTACGCAGCCATTCTTTTGGGACGAACCGAAGTGTTTGGTTTATCCACTCGGCTGCCGGTGGACTTAGCTATTATTGACTGAATAAAAGCGAAAAGTATCACATTCGCAATGCCACTATGATTTAAAAGATACGAATCGCGTTATATAACTAGGAGAACCAACACTCGCACTAGATTATACACTTTTACGTAAAAGTGTATACGATTTCCAGGATAAACCATGGCGTTATACGCGGGTTAGTACCACCGACAGGAAGAATTGAGTACTAACTAAACGCAGTTAACGTTGAACAAAAGGACACTTTATATGTACTTTTATTTCCGCTTCAAATATCTATTAGATTGTTACTTATTCGGATTTTTTTGACGTTGAACTTACAAATTATTTCGATATTCATATTATTTTTACACAACATCTTTTTATTCGACCCATTGCACCGGAAGAGTTAAAGGGTTGAAAAGTTACAACAAAATACGTGCGCAACGGATATTTACTAGTAACGACGCGTAAAGTATTCCTTATACCAACATGTAAAAAACTTTGGAAATCCGTAGTCGTATTTCCAAAGTTTCTTCATTTTACAAAGCCAAAATCGACGTTATCTGCCATCGATCTTACACGCTAATTAATTTATGGAGGTTATTTTTCCTCCACTTGTTTTCCTCCATTGAATTTTTTCTATTTATTGAAAAGCTTAACTCACAAATTGTTTTCTCGTTCTTTCCTTTATATAGGCTAATTATAGCAGAGAATTACAAACAACCGAGTCTTTTTATTAGTCGCCAAATTTATGGTTCAAAATCGTTTCTAAAGAATATAAGATGACGTTCCGTCAGATGATTAGGCCTATTTGCGTCACTTTATTTAGAAACGTGCAATTTCAGGTGGCGTTCCTGACCGGTGTCGACACTGGTGTAAAAGTATACGGTTGATGCAGTGGCGTTGCGTAGTGGGAGCGGCACTTTTTAGGGGGCGGCAAAATTTCACAATAAATAATAACAATATCTTGTAAAAATTTGAACCATTTCATTCCATATTTTCGTCGCACTTACGATTCGGACCGATTGAAACGAGCGCGGGGAATAGTGTTACCATCCGGACAGTCCGCGATTCACCGTTCGTGCACAACCAGTCGTCCTTTTTTTTTTCTTGTAGTATTCAGCCGTACTCTTATACACCTTCAATATCCAATAGAGCTAAATCATCTAGGTTACTTACGTTACTCCTATCGGAGTCTCCCTAGTAACTGTAACTGATTTAGAACCGGCACGCGCCGCACATTATTCTTCGCATTGCAAAATGACATAAGCACGCGTCGAGAACTTCTGTTCGAACAAACCTCACCCGCCGTCCGGGTCGGCTATTTTTAAAAAGGTGGCAACAGTAGGACGGAATTTTTCATTACTTATTCTGTGACGAAACTGAATTTTAGTTTTTTAAATCTAGATACCTAAATAAGGGGGCGGCGAAATTTTCCTTTGACCCGGGCGGATGACACTCACGCTACGCCACCGGGTGGATGTACTTTTTGGGGCGATTAATTAATTAAATTAGCACACTGCCGTAGCCAATAATCGTGATTGTGTGGAAACCTAGCTGGAAATCGGTTCGTTATTATTTTATCGGTACGTGTTCGTCCGAGTAACGGTAAGATATTTTTATTATCGTATACATTCGACTTAGGTCAAATTGAATATCAAAACTTTGGCTTTGAAAAGAAACTTAGAAAATACATTCATTTTTAAAATACCGTGTAATCAGTTGACAATATAATTCA
>NW_019385322.1:283062-285509 GCF_000671375.1 Centruroides sculpturatus | reverse complement strand
AAAAATCATAATTTCTGATTTACTTGGATTTATTTTAATTTTCAGGTTATCTAAATATTCCACTATTTGTTGTATTTTCCTACGTAAAGCTATTGCAGTAGGCACCAGTATAACTATATCGTCTGCATATGAAATGAGTGTATACTCATATTATCAATATATATTCCATCCTCTTCTCTTAAAAGCAGTTATTTAAGTCAAAAAGGTAAAAATTAAACAAATAAGGTGATGATAAGGGATCACCCTGTAATAAACCTCTATTTGTATGAAAAGATCTCTAGTATATATTATTTTGTTTAATAATTACGTCATATTTTCCATATAATTGGTCAATCATTTTTATAAAGTAGCTACTTGCATTATATTTACTCAATTTCTTTTGTAGAAGCTTAATGCTAATTGTGTCGAAAGCTTTTTTTAAGTCCAAAAACATCGCAAATACCTTCTGTCTCTTCTTCAGTAATTGTAACTGAATTGTTGCTAACAAAAAGAAAAGAGCAATTTGTGTTTCGCCGTTTTCTATAAAGGCATTTTGAATAGGATTCTTATATTTATTTGTCTCTATCCAACTTTTAAATTTCTCCGCAAGTGTAGCTGTAAATAATTTCCTAAAACTTGACAGTAGCGCAATTGGCCTATAGTTTGCTGGTTCATTTCTACTACCATATTTAAAAATCATAGTAAATATTACTTCATTCTATATAATTTATATTTTATATAAAATATATAATTATTTTTTAAATTAAATTAAATATTCAATTCTAATTATTTAAATTGTTTCGTGCTATCGAATTAATTTTGATACGTTTATAAGAAATATTCAATTTAAAAAAGTTTGATTTGTTTTAAATTAATTTTAATAGTGACGTGTTAAATTTTATAAATTATTTTTATTACTCTATTATGTATTAATTAGATTGTTTGACATACAAAAAGAATTAGCACTTTCGTAAATGAAAATAATCGATTCTTCTGTCATTATAATTCTTATTTTAGTATTGTTTTTAAGGTTTTCAACTTGATATTCACTTTTTCCCTTTGCTAGGAAATAGAAATTTAATTATAGGTATTATTTAATTATAATTATTAAACTGTAAATAAATTGATTTCATTAAGAAAATTCGAACTTTACTGTTATATTTTAACTAAATAATCAATGTTTATCGGTAGAACAATTTTATAAAAAAGCTGGCACAGTTGTTGCTGGACTTTTTCGATATTCTTTATTTGTTTATATTCATAATAATTGTTACCTTTAAGTATTTAGAATGGTTTAGGAGATGTTAAGGAATGTGGCAATATCTCCCGAACTAATGGTCCGATTTTGCTGAAAATTTCTGAAAATCTTTTCGCATAATACGCAAACAAGTATGCAAAATTTCAGAATGTTTCAACTGACGATACAGGAGTTATCAAGCTTCAAAATAAGCAAATAAAAATCGCTCCACATACACTAATATCCATACATACAGGGGGGAAAGACCCTAATTTTTTTTTGCATTTCTCGACGTTTGAAGGCCTTCCAAGTCCAAAAATATAAAAATCTTGGAAAAGGGTAATTTTTTGGTCCGATTACCATACTTTCCCTGCATTATATATAACAACTGGAAAAGTAATAATTGTAACTTTTAATAATAATCATTAAATATATGTAAAATTCAAGACTGTTCAGCAATAAATAATAACAAATAATAGAAAATCAATTGCTCTACAACTTAATAATAATTATATTTAATCTGCATAACAATTGATTATTAAGAAAACTTTAAATTTACTACTATATCTTATATAATCAAAGTTTATTAGTAGAACAATTAAGAATGTTATTAATCATTAATAATAATCAATAAACAGATATTTTAAAATATCGCTCGTAAATTCGAAATTTGATCCATTACGTTGCTAAATATTATTATGGTTCAACTATGATTGAACCATTACTTCATATATTACTCCATTAACACCATTATAGCTCATATACGCGGTTATGATTTCGCACCTCTTGTGGTTTCATCGCTTCGTATTATGGCTTAATTTATCTTGTAATTCTTTTACTTTCCTATATTTGTGCCATTAAATATCCATTATTTGAATGTATTTTCCTTTTCAATTGTTGTATTTTACTTTTTACCCTCACCTATTTGTTCAATTAATCTCCTGTCGTCCATTCTAGTTTCATTTCTCTACATTAAAAATGGAGATAAACGAAACCATAATCATTTTAATATAAAATTGTATATATTATTCATTATTCTATTAACTATTCAATGAAAATCTTAATATATTTTACATCATCTGCATCATAATATAATCGTGGATCTCTTTCTCCTGCTCTTCCTTTGATGTTGACGCAAAGGAGAAGCAGGAAGAGGAGCTGAAGGAGGTGTAATTTTTATATAAAATATATAATTATTTCTAAAATATAAATATAAATTATACAAAATATT
>NW_019385322.1:247497-280246 GCF_000671375.1 Centruroides sculpturatus | reverse complement strand
ATTCGACTGTCTCGGTGATGCCTGTGTTGATGTCTCTGTTATTGGCGCCTTTTCGTCGATTAATGATGATAATTTGGATCGTGCTTGAATATATTTTTCCTCTACTTCTTCATAATCTTTTTCTTGAGCTGTTGATTGTTCATCTGTTCCAAACATGATTATATTGTTACTTATATTAAGATATTCTTTCCACGTATCGTCTAATAACGTGATTCTTGTGCGAAGAATATGAATAGTTGCATTTTGAGTTTCACTACCAAAGGCAAAATTGCAATGTCTTGTTATGCTTTGTTTAATAACCTTACGGTTCCTTTTTTGTTGCGAAATGTCCATGATGAATATTAACTTGCGATATGCTATATTAAACTATGATAGAAACTTCTACTCACTTGCTAATGTTGTACTGAACTTTGCTCGATACTCGATATTCCAACCAACGCAGTATCCACGAGGTTAGGCTTAACACACTGTATCAAAAAGTCTCTTGAAAAGACGTTCCTCACTGAAAATGATTGCGATTCTTTGTTATCGGACTTAATCCGCCTCGACGGACCAAAAAATATGTTATGTAATAAATGATCTTTGTGTTTATGCTTCTGTTTTCTTAAAAAGAGACAGGACAAACTTTGTTTCGAACTAACGTTCATCAAACGCTCTCGTTCTCCTCTCGTCTTTTCTCACGAGAGTTATGATACATATTTATTAATAATTTAAGTAATTACAGTTGCAGAAAAAATGTATAAAAAAACTAGATAAATGAAATTATGGAGTATTTAAACAATAATAAATTTGTAAAACATAAATATATGAGAAAATAAAAAAACATAATATCCGCGGGGTGGCAACATCCATCACTCCACCATCCACCTCGCTTTACGACTGATTTCTATTATAAAGCTTAAAAAGCTGCTTTTTGGAGCGAGACCATTTCATAGTCGAAATTTTCTAGAACGTATTCTGGATTTCTATCACTAAGTTAATGGAAATAAACGTCGTAAATGTGGGATACAGCTAACTAAATATAACTAAAATAGTATAACTAAACAAGTACTGTAGTTATTTTGAATTTAAAATATTATTTACGTTACGAAATTTAACTCTTCGATAGATTGATCACACTCCAAGAATAAATTCAATAAATTAGTCTTTATTTTTCTTACTTGTTTACATATTTTATAGATCTTCAAAAATAAACATCAATATTTACACTACAACAATGTATATTGCCAGTTTCTATATACTGTATCAGCATTTTTATTTCATCGGAAACAATACGTTAGCTAAATATCAATACTTTACTTTATTATTTTCTATTGTGCTGCTTCTAAATAACATTCTCTAGAGAATATTTCAAAACATTACATAGAATTTCTAAGACCTTAATAAATAAAGGAAATAAATTTTCTATTGTTATTGCAATAATAACTTAAAAAATTACATGCAATATTCAGAGTTCGTATCAAGTTAACTTGACATAATTTAATCAAGTATTACCTAAGTATAGTTATTTTACAACACTTAGTCTGATAACATTCTATAGGCAAGCCATTTATCTAAAATATAAGATTTATTTATATTATTAACGGATATAAAGGATATAAATACATGTCAATCTCCGCATCGAAGTATCATTTATTTCCCTTTCTTCTTTATTGGAAAAGTGACATGAAAACTAAATAAATCCTTTCTCTGATTTACTTACTAAAGAATGTTTCTGACATTTAAGTTATTCTTATCAAAATATTCTTAAAAATTATCCATTTTATAATCATAATGAAAGTAAGTGTGCTTATGAAAAGTGATCGAACAATACTTACATTAATATTAAACCATNTAAAATAGTATAACTAAACAAGTACTGTAGTTATTTTGAATTTAAAATATTATTTACGTTACGAAATTTAACTCTTCGATAGATTGATCACACTCCAAGAATAAATTCAATAAATTAGTCTTTATTTTTCTTACTTGTTTACATATTTTATAGATCTTCAAAAATAAACATCAATATTTACACTACAACAATGTATATTGCCAGTTTCTATATACTGTATCAGCATTTTTATTTCATCGGAAACAATACGTTAGCTAAATATCAATACTTTACTTTATTATTTTCTATTGTGCTGCTTCTAAATAACATTCTCTAGAGAATATTTCAAAACATTACATAGAATTTCTAAGACCTTAATAAATAAAGGAAATAAATTTTCTATTGTTATTGCAATAATAACTTAAAAAATTACATGCAATATTCAGAGTTCGTATCAAGTTAACTTGACATAATTTAATCAAGTATTACCTAAGTATAGTTATTTTACAACACTTAGTCTGATAACATTCTATAGGCAAGCCATTTATCTAAAATATAAGATTTATTTATATTATTAACGGATATAAAGGATATAAATACATGTCAATCTCCGCATCGAAGTATCATTTATTTCCCTTTCTTCTTTATTGGAAAAGTGACATGAAAACTAAATAAATCCTTTCTCTGATTTACTTACTAAAGAATGTTTCTGACATTTAAGTTATTCTTATCAAAATATTCTTAAAAATTATCCATTTTATAATCATAATGAAAGTAAGTGTGCTTATGAAAAGTGATCGAACAATACTTACATTAATATTAAACCATCATAAAAAATAAACGAATAATAAATTATTCAAAAAATTTTATTCGTGAATAATTAAAAAACTAAAGTCTTATTTTCTTTCATTCACTTCTAACAATATATATATATAAATATATATATAAATTGGCATTGTCAAACGTCAACACTTTTTTTCAGTTTGATCGATGCAAATTCACTTTTATGAAAGGATTTAAACAGTGATGACAGCGAGAATGTTAGACTTTAGAAGATTACTTTTCAATATTTAAATAAATACCCTCCTTCTATAAAAAATTAAATAATTATTTATTATTCTAATAACAAATAACGTATAATTTAGCCAGTTTTTAAAAGTAATATAAAGTCTGTTTCTATTGATTTGAGATTTATTAATTTTTATTTGCTTGAAGTTTAAGAATTTGTTTTCTTTTAGGAAACTAAATCTTTACTTAAAATATTGGAAAACTTTATTGATTTTGTTTTTAAAGTAAGGAAAAGTAAACAAACATTATTTAACTTTTTTTTTCCTATCTGAATCAGAGAAACTAATTTGTTCAAAATGTTTATGTAATCGAGGAAGTTTTTGTATAAAATGCTTATTTATCAATAATTTATTTGAGAAAATTTTAGTAAAATTCTAATTTAATAAATCAGATTTTATTTAAAATTATTGAGATTTTTTTGTATTCAATTTTAAGCGATTAATTTAGTTTACATGATAAATAATTATGAAAAATTGAAGATGTAAGCTCAGCTTTTTACACTGTAGATTTAAGTAACTGATATATTTTCAGGTAAATATTATGTATGAAATTATAAAATTCAAGCTATTTCATAACAGCAACCGTAAATATAGGAGTTAAACACGTGTTTGAAATAAGTAATTAAGAGTATTTAGGAGTTAATTTGACATAATTTATTATATAAATGATTAAGTAGATTACGATTCTATTACTGTATTTATGAATAAAATCACAGAAGTATATCAAATTAAAGAAAAACAAATTGAGAAATATTCCTTTAAAAGACATTAAAACTATAAACTTAATGATTTAATAAAATAAAGTAAAAAAGATGTTGAATAAAGCGAATATTCATTTTATCCATACAATTTTATATCATTTTTTCACAATTTAATTAGAAATTACTTTTCGATAAAACATTTAATCAACAATAAACAAATTACTAGAAGTAATTTTTTGAAGAAATATGCTTATATTAAAATTATATATTTTATTTCATGTAAGAATATGAAATTACTAATCATAAAATATATAAAACAATGTTCAAATTAATTGAAATTTTATATAACTTATCCTAATGAAATATTAATAAGAAATTACAAGTCAAAAATTGTTCTTAAAAATAAAATAAAAATTACAATTTTGTGAGAAGAACTAAATTCAAATAATGTAAAAGAAACATATTCATTGTTCAAATATAAACAAGTAAATTCACAATTAAGACATACATATACATATGTATTAAATAAAGATAAATAAATAATAAAGTTTTCAACCCTGTAAGCAAAACCTTTCTAAAAAGCATTTAGAGCAGATTCCCAAAGGACATGAACCAATTCCAAAAGCATTACTTTTTATGGAATTTCCAATATAAACTAAAACTATCTTGAGGAAATTTGGTGACTTTCAGTAAGCATTTTATAGAATTTTTCAGGATATTTCGAAATATGGTAATTTAGAATCAGTGTGATAGATAAATATAATTAACTTAAAAAAATTATGTTACCATAATAAAATACATAATACATAGACAAATAGAGTAAGTTCTCTTATATATAAACATTCTCAACATTTAATATACAGTATAAGAATTTTTTCTTTTAAATTTACATGAAGTACTAGAAAAATTTGGTCATTTTGCGTAAAGTGTAACTTGTTACTTTCTATCTCGACATAATAAAAAAGAAAAAAAGAACTCGTCATAGTCATCATATACAGTAGATGACACTTATATTAATGCACCCTAATAATGGCAATATGAATGTGCATTAACCTGTAAGATAATTTCTTGAGTAGTCACCAAATAATCTCTCAATTGTTATGCTACAGTTTGAATCAGCAATTCCACTAAAAGTCATTTTTCTGTACTAAATATGAGGCTATTTCTATGAAGGAAGGTTTTAAAAGTGAGAAATTGTAACCACATATTTGATACGCTGAATTTATTTCTTCGTTGTAAAGATTTCAATAAATGTTTAATAACTTTTTCCTGTTTAAATCGATGTAACATCACATTCGGAAATGACATTTACTGCTTACTGAATTTTTCCAATATCTATATGAAATGTAAAAAAAGCTTCTTCAAACTACGAATCAACATACAAGTAGAAATGGTTTTCGAAAAAAGAACGTGTACAGTGCATGTCACAAAGTATAATACATAGAGACCACACTCACAATGAATTCAGAATCTATGCCATCCGTCGATTGTAGCGCCGCGAAACTAGGCCAAACATATACTTAGCTTTACGTTAGATTTTAAGTGAATTGATTTATCTAAAAAGACGGTAATTATATTTATCTTAAGTAAATGCGTGAGTTAATAAAAAAAAATTGAAAAGACAGTCATTTTCCAAAAATATTTTGGAGCGATCACCATTTATTTCTTTAAAATGTTCTATAACAAACTTGAGGCGGCCAGACCTTTCCTTTTAGGCTACATGGTCGCCTATTAACAATATTATCATCCAGCGAAAATTTTAAAACTAAAAAATTTCTGTGATAATTCGCCGCCAGAGGGAGAAGGATAATCTACATTTACCAGCGCAACTTTTAAGTAGATATAAAGACCAGAAACTTCCGAATGGAGATGGATGCAAGCCTAAGATGTCGTAAGGTCACCAATTCCAATTTTTCTACATTTTTACAAATTGTATATATTTTTATTGGATTATTTCTGTGTTTTAAGTAACTATATAGGCGACCATGTAGCCTAAAAGGAAAGGTCTGGCCGCCTCAAGTTTGTTATAGAACATTTTAAAGAAATAAATGGTGATCGCTCCAAAATATTTTTGGAAAATGACTGTCTTTTTTATATTAACAATATTATCATCCAGCGAAAATTTTAAAACTAAAAAATTTCTGTGATAATTCGCCGCCAGAGGGAGAAGGATAATCTACANCCCGAGTACATTTTACTATGAATAAATTTATGTTACTAAATTATTATTATTAATATTAAAATTATTTTACTATGTGAAAATTTAAATCTAATTTGAATTTAAAGTAGGTACTATTTAGTTTGCGTAACTTCACTTAACCTGGATGAATACAGCAGCAACCTTCTTGGCCCCCGAAATGTTTGGTGAAGAAAATATGGCCCGCGGGCTATGATAAGTTGGACAGCACTGATATAGATCATACTTGTTATCATCTTGCACACGATAAGCAGCTAATCTTGAACATTTGTTTACCCCGGTCTGAAAAAATTTAAAACTGTAAAAACTAAATAATTAAATAGAAAGTAATTTCTATTCATTCTGACTTTATAGAAATAAAATTTGATTCTTTTCGTAGTTATATGAATAGAAGCCAAAGATAAATGTGATGTCTACAAACAAACGTTTTCAGGATTTTGTTGGATTCTCTTACAAAAGAATTTTGTTGGATACCCGAATGTCTAAAGTCCCTTCTTTGATTTTCTTATTTTCGATAACTTTTTCTTACACATACACGCTTCGTCTGTTCAGTTATTAAAAAGTTTGCAAACATAAAACTTTGTAGGCACAGAAGATTCGTAATATTTTTACATGAACCGTCGATTTAATGTTCGATTTTTCTTCTTTACTTTCTACAGCAAAAAGTTTTTATTTTGATGAAGCATTTCTAGTTAGAGCAACGCTCAATTTCATTAATACTAACAAGGTAACACTACCATTTGGGAGTTGGTGACAAGTGATGAGTCAGCAACCTATCATCAACCTCCAAGCTAGTTTACGCATTGCCAAATTCCTCGGGCAATTTCTTGAGCGTTTCCTTTCTTTTCGTTTGAATACTTTATACATTTTTCAGAGAAAGTGCTGTAAGTTGATAGCAAAAACTATCGATTATAATAAACTAATTTCGATATTTCGTTTCTCAAATTAATTTCAGTCGATCATAAAATTTATTTAAATAAAATTAACTTCTACTGTCGCTAAAAGATCTATTTGCAATTTTCCAATATTGTCTAATATTTCTATGAAGCGTCATTTCTCATATCATACTCCTGCTAGTTGACCCCATTGAGAGTCAGACCCATTTGTCCTAATTGTAGCTGGCGACGAAGTCTAAAAATACTGATATTCCGCTCTTTGATTGAATTATCAATGAATCGATATAAGCATTGTTCTATGCATTTTATAGACTTGTGATACATATTAATTAACTGGAAACGAGATTTTATCCGAAACGGTTAAAAAACATGTAGCATTGTTCATATCACAGAGCGTAATACACAAACTAAAGTTTCCATGTAACTGAAATCACTGTCATCTGTCGATTGTAGCGCCGCGAAACTAGGTCATATGTTAGAAATTAATTTACCCATAACGTAAAAACAAACGAGTTTTCACTGTATTTATATTATCATATATTAAATATTAACATATAATTTTATTTACAAAAATAATAAAAATTTAATGTACTGTACATGATTAATAATGTCGTCAAATCTAGATCATTCTTCAGTTTTTTTTTCCATTTTCATTATACATTTTCACTCTTTTCACTCTATAGACACTAGAAGGCCATTCAAGCATACCATTGAAAATCGACCAGGTCTACAGTGGGTATGGTTAAAAGACCCTTTTTTGGGTCGATTAAACTCACAATGGGGAGGGCTTGGTAGTGAGGTTTGTAAATCAGTTGATAAATAAAAGTGATATTTTGTAGTTTTCTTAGACGATAAATTGGATTCTAATGCACTGACACACTGATATAAGTATGCCACTATTAATATATGGAAATAATTTTTATAGCGTACATTTATATGTTAAAATTTACAATTTTTACTTTCCGGCTGTAAAATAACAGACGGAAAGAAAGTATTGTAATCACTGACCCTCGACGTTTTTGCATTTTTCGATGTTTTAAGATATAGGCCTAAAACAAAATTTCTGGTATGATTCGTATATTATTGATTCTGTGTATTATTGCTTTATATCTCAGGATCCCATGGACCAAAAATTTCGAAATTTAGAACCATATGTACGAAGCATTAATACTATTACATTTTGAAGTTGAGGGGAAAAACGATAGATGCGTATGGGTCATATCTCGACTGGGATCATACTTAATGAAAATTGTACTCATTATTGGCTTTAGATTTTTAAACTCATTCCTACTCCAAAATAAAATTTTGATTTTTTTTCTAATTTTTCTATTAAAAAATTATCTAATTTCCTTCTTGGTCCAGTTAACCTCTTGTTCAAATGCTGGGAAAGTCGTGCATGCATTTGCAAGCTTTTAGATCAATATTTGTAAGTATATTTGATAAATGATACGTGTTTTTATTAATAGTTTAAGTAATCAATCCTTACTTGTCAAAGGATTGTAACAAATTTTAAGATGTAAACATTTAATTCATATTTATTTCAATAATTCGACATTTCATATAAGAAAAGAACCATTCGTATATTATAAAATTATTACTATAAAATTATAGAAAAATATAGTTAACATTATTAAATACATAAAAGTGGAAAAATCGAAAATCAAAGACTTTTCCATTGGATTTTTTTTTACCAATTCGAACTTTGTTAGAGCAAATGAAGACCAATTCGGCCATTGTTTTTAAACATCACTTAGTGAATTGCAATCATTAGTAAAGATTCTCTCGTGCATTCGATATGTCTAAAATTTCGGTAAGGTTTATTCTGGATAAGAATAATCTTACATTAAAGAGATAGTAAGATTGTTGAGGGATTATCTGGATTATTCACGTTTTATCCGGAAGAATCGCATGATTTTCCTAGAGAGTTTAAAATATATGGAATTATTTTTTAATTTAAAATGTATTATCTACTCGCTTGAGTTTTTATTTCTTTCTGAAAATTATATATACACATATATTTTTTATAATAGAAAAGTTAAATGTAGTATCATTTTACTTCAATATTACTTGATATCAGTATGCATGAATCGTTATTCTTATTTTCATCCAAATTTCTTATGAATATCTATATATTATTCTTTTTATTAAATATAATCAATTAAAATCTATTTTAATTTATTAAAAATTATATAGTATGTGATAACTTGTGTATACATAATAAATGAATGGGAGACGATATCGATTACGTAAAACATAATAATTTGTATTTTAACATCTGTCACTTACTTTACTGCGACTTATTTCTTGTTTTTATAATTAATTAGTAATATTAGAATTATTAATAGTAGCAGGAAATATTTATCAGAAGTTTATTTCTGGATAATGTTAAGTTTCAAATCAAAGTAGAACGGTTCTACAATATTGAACATTTGTGTTCTTCAATGTCTTGAAATCTCTGTTATCATCAAATTTACATCTCTGAATTTGATGATAACAGAAATCGTTTTTGGAAAATTCTATATACATTTGCAGGAAAACTTTATCATGAAGACAATTATATAAGTATTTTGACATATAAATTCAAAATTTTTACTTTAATATCAAATAAATATTTTAATATTACTTGTATAAATGTAACAGTTAAAAATATTTTGAGAAAATAAATTAGTTTAATTTCGAATTTAATTGAGTGCAAGACAAAAATAAAATAATGGTCATTTTAAGACTTTTTGCGTTCTAAATGTTTAAAAAGTATCGTTCACATTAATTTATTTCATATTTATATATAAAATATAAATTAAAACAATGTTTGGTATTTAGTACATAACAGCTTTAAATCCTAGTTTATTAATAAAATTTAATGAATTCAGAAGAAAAATTTACAAGGTAAAATATGTACTGTAGTTACCAAAAGTTTAGCAACAGATGAACAAAAGTTAAGAATTTTTCACCAATTCATTGTCTCATATGTCTTTTCATATTCGTCTCATATTCTCAAAGAACATATGAGACAAGGAATTCGACCCAAAATGCATTTAACCAACAGTGAAGGCAGGTGGCGGATTTATGTTAGTTTTGAGATATTTTAATAGGCGTGGACAGGCCCAATCCATCACATTAAGAAGGGCCATATGGATCAACACGTATATGAAAAAATATTTAAAAAGATTATGTTGCCAATTGCTGAAGGAAAATTTTCACCACAATAAATCAAAATACACAGATAAAACTGTGAAATTGTCATCAACATCACAAGAGAAAGTTTTGCCATCTTACACAGTCTTCTGATCTAACTCCTATCGAATGATGTGGATATAAAAAAGACTAATCTAAGAATCTAAAGAATCTAAAATCTAAAAATCTAAAAAAATTATTTGAAGTAAAAAGAGAAGAATTAGAAGTCATATTCATTTAACTTTGTGAAGTGTTATAGACTCCATATCACAAAGATGTGCTTTAATGAATAAAAAGTTTGACTATCGAACAATTTATCAAGGAAGTTCTAAAAATGTTAAAAAAAATATTAAGTTTATGTTTTCTTAAAAGCACAGATGTTAAATTTTCAGCTAATTTTATGTGTGAATTAACATTAATAAACAAGTTAATGTGAAAATTAAAGAATTATATTAAATTATTTTACAAAAATGTTTAGATTTGTTTGTTTACTATCCATTATGTGAACGAAAATCCTTTAATATCATGTTGCATTTATTAACTTAATGAATGTAATGTATGTTTTGCTTATCTGTTGCTAAACTTTTGGCCATCACTTTATATTCACAAAGTGTTAAGGTTCGAAGTGCGGTAAATGTAAGAGGGTAGAGGTCAATGAGATGAACATGTTTTCAAGAAGTAATCTAGAGTCAGAAACAAAAGTTGGCCAACAGAAAATTTAGATGCATCACCTCACGACTTTTTGTCCTTCTTTGTTTACACTGGTGACTCCCCGGTGTAAATAAAGGAAGAACTGTCCATTTTCATTACTTCTGCTTTTGACATATATACAATATTCAGCTTATGTACAGTACTATAACAACAAGTAAGGAGAAAGTGTAATTGACCCCGTCTCCTTACTTGTAACAAGCTCTTTTAACTCGCGTTAATGTTTGAAACAGTTAACATCATGCAGCAGACTAAAACCTATTCTCCTTGTTAGTAGCAGTGCACATGTTCAAATGGTTGTCTGAAGTGCAGTGCGTAAAAAGTTAACAATGTAATTTTTAACCAAAACCGCAAGTTTTTCCGAATCAGGTAAACACCTCAGATAAATTTTAATGCATGTTCTCGAATATATGATAATATTTTTTTGTCGTAGCTTTGCTGTAATGTATATAGTCTACGTAAAACTCATTATGTAAATGTTTCACTATTTTAATTGAAATTAATAGAAATAAAATTTTATTTTTATTTTTGTATATAAGGTAACAAAAGATTTGTAATATATAAAATACATTATGATTCTTTTCATAATGTACAGTATATCAAGAAGAAATTAAGAATTTAATAAATTAAAAAGAATGAAACTTGAATGACATAAAGGAAAAAAGATCCTTTCCTTAATCGTCATCTAAGTTTCATCAGTGTTTATCGAACAGCTGTCCATGGATAAGAAAATGTTAAGAAAGTAACATGGTCAACTGTCTTTCTTTTCTTTCCCTCCCTCAATCTATAGGTTGGTGGCTACTAACATATAGAGGAACAGAGAAAGCAACGAAAATGTAAAAAATTAAATATTATTTTAAAATTAGTAATTAATTTATNCGGCTCATGTATTTGTAAAATCTAAGTGACTCGTACAACATGGAATTCACATAAAACAGAATTATCAACAGTGTTATAAGGGGGTTGACTGTATACATATATTATACAGGTGTGCCCCATTCCAAATGGCATCTTATCCACTTTTTAAATTTTTTGGATCATCTGTGCAATCTGGATTACTAGTGTAAAGAACTGTCATAATAAAATGTATTTATCATTTCAAAAACAGACTTATAGCATTCTACTTATTAATTTATATTATAAACTAATGTTTTCGAGTGTCAACCGTTAGAAATTATCATCGAGAAATTACAGATTTACATCGACCATTTTTATTTCACATCAGTTATAAAATCTAATCTGAATACAGTCGAACATCCAATAACAACCAATCATTTCAGGTACTTTGTTTTTGAGCAAAAGCGCATAAAAATAACCCCCAAACAACTTCCAGTTTATGTTAGCCGTTAGTGGCCGTTTCTAGAGGTTTTTTTTTTGTATTTAACAATATGTTAATAGTAATAAATTTCATAATAAAAAATGTTTAGAGTAAGAAATTATATAATTTCAATGTAATGAATGTGTTGTTAATTTGGATAATATTTTTTAAAATGATTAATCATCATAATATTTCATAATCAGAGATAAAAATGAAGACTTTTCAATATTTTTGTTTTATCCAGAATTATTTTCTTACTATTTTCTCGATGATAAGCTAAAGTTGTACAAGACACTTTTCTTTAAAAAAATAAAAAAACAAAAACTCATTTTCTCAGACAGTAAAAGAAATGAAATCTTATACAGTAGAATTCAATGACAAACTACATACAATTTTTAAATTAAGATGAAAATTTTATAAATTGAGAATTTATATACTATCTTTATTTACTTTAATTTAAAATTTTTATCCTGCAACATGTAGTTTTCTTTTTTATCTTCGAAGTAATGAAATTACATGTTTTAAGGATTTTCTTTAAAATTTCTAGAATAAAGTTCAAAAAATTGAATTTTTTAAAATAAACAAATAATAAAAAATTGTTATTGTGACATCATCACAATACTAGGTTGCAATTTTTAATCATAATTTAAATAAAAGCATATTTAAATTACTTATGTTTGAGTTTCTAATTTATAGAAAAAGATATAAAACAAAACAATAATCTTAATATACTCCTACTAATCTGATAATAAAATGTTTATTTATCAATACTTGAGAGAATCAATACTAGAAATTCGAATTCATATAGGGAATTCCATAGCGCCTGAGGAAGAACCACATTAGGTTCGAAAACGTTTGCAAAGTCCTCTTCATTGGAGAAGAAGAACACCGGTTACAGGCAGTGAAGTTGAGTAACTTGAGAGAATTATAATACATTGTTAAAACAATTTCACTAATGGATGAATTTTATATTGAAATATAAATGTGGATATCCCATATAGTCATTATAAAATTTACTAACAAAGTATCAAAAAGATGTCTTAAGTACAGTACATTCGAGTCAGTTTGGAATTGTTGCATCATTTGGACTGCTCTATTATCTGAAGTAACTAGATCGTCCAGGAGATGATAATGCTATTCGGTTCGATCTACTTTTTCACGTCTTGAGATATCTATGAAACTTATTAACTCACTTGGAAATGTTATAATTCTTTAGCACATAATTTTCTTATTGGTTTCTATTCTGATATCATCAATTTTATTGTTTTGTAGGATAAATACAGTATATTTACAAATTACAATACTTTCACTTATTTCCAAAAATACAACATGAATCCTAGCTGAAAAGATATGAACATCCTTGCTCCAAATTTTCTGAATGCTCTCTAGTTGAAGATACAGTGTTAAAACAAACAAGTACAGTACTGTCTTAGAATAAGGTCATGTGACCTCCGAAATTTGGTCGCTGTTAATGTAATCAGATGAAGACATATATGTCATCCGTGCTGTTTGTTCATATATACTGTATCATATGATACCTTTGTAATAAGTAATTGCTTCTAATATGTGTGACTAATGAAATCCGTTCATTGTAATTCTGTAAGAAATATTTTAACTGTCCGTTTATTAGAACACTTTTTTCGGTAGGTTCACCAAATCTAAGCAAATATCGTATTATGTACAGTGGTACCNATTGCATATTGGTTCGATTATAGAACGATCGTAAACGTTCCAGGAAATTTATCAAATTGAAAATAGTTCGTTTGATTCTCGGCAATTCTCTTCAGCGGTAGGTGTTATATAACAATTACTATGGTTATTGAAATATTGAATGTAAATGGGGTTTGCTTGCAAAACCTCCGCGGACGAAGTCGCGGGTAACAGCTAGTCATGTATATATTTATAGTTTTTTTTTTCTTTTGTTGTAAAGGTGAACACTGAAATTTTGAAATTATAAAGAAAAATTTACCAGAAGTTGATTTACGCTGTTCAATTTTCTATATTTGAGTTGGAAGTAGCATAATTATGTATATTATTTATTATAAATTATTGTCTACATCAAATGACATACATGATAATAAAGACTATAATAAAAGTTATGTTTTTGTCTACAATGTTTTTCATAATATATATATTGAGGCTAACTTGTCTATACAGTAATCTGACGAAATGTAATCTTTTTAGCTAGAATATATTTTGTTTCCTCTTCCGATTCAGGTAAAGCTTCGTTCTAGTAATTCATTTAACTATTTACACGTGCTTTTAATTTCTTATTACGGTTATTCAGAAAGATTTAATGCTTCATCAGTCACGTCTTCGTATATCTCATTCTTTTCTATTCCATTGAAGCCATTCACAAACCAGAAATATGTATTTTTTCCACACGGAATATACTTTCATAATATAAAAAACAGTGAACTTAAATTATATATTATCACCCATTAAGACAGGTGTATGTGTTTAGTAATTGATTTCAATATCAGTATAGATGTTTAAAATTTTTCTTCAATAGTTATTAGATTTACAATGTAAATTAAAAATCGCGTTTTTGTATTTGATTTTATTTCCACACAATTAAGAGTTTTTTCATTTTATAAATGCACTAGAACATGTTTCTTAATGGTCGTGGCTTTAAAGGAGTACTTGTTTCTTTAAAGATGACAATCGTTTATGAAACAATGTTCACATGCTCTTTTATCTAAGAATTTGTATATGGAAGTTAATTAAGAATTAGTAACACACAAAAACGTTACAAGAGTTTTTATTCTTGTAAAACTACTATGTATTTTAAATTCGTGTGTTTTTTCTTGGTCCGGTTTACTGGCGTTATTTATTTTGATACTTAATGGTGGTAATCATATTCTTCATGAAGACTTTACCTATATATGCTCTAAAATATTAGAAATATTTTTTATGATTGTATGATGGAGGTTAAGACAGGAATTATGTGACCATCAAGTTTGATTTATATTCAAGTTTACTTATCACTTTCATTTCTAAATCTATCTGATGGTACAGGATGGGACATATGTATATCCAGGAGGGAAATACTGTAAGTTTTAAACAATTTTTTAGACACAAATTATGTTTGAAAGTTTGATAGAAAAAAGATGGCATTCACAAAGTGTTTGAAGATCTTAAATATGTATTTGATTTTAGGCTGATAGCTCCGAACACATCAGAAAATGCTGGAGACAGTATCGAATTGTCCCCGTATAAGCCTAGATTTAAATCATCTCTACTTTTCAATTTGGGGCATCTAAAGAGAAAGTTTATGTGACGTTAATGGAGAATCTACAGATTTTTCAGGAGCACAACAGAGATGCAATGAAAGACATTCCAGCATTGGTCAGACATCGTATTATTGACCAATTTTATAAACACGTTTCGAATTTGATTGTGCTTGAAGACAAATATTTTAAATATTATATTTCGTAGGGAATTTAATACTTAAACAGTTACATTTAATTTGAATTGAATTGCAACCGTACTTTTTAAATAATTTAATTTTTTTCACTAGGACATACTTGTGAGTCATCATGCACTAAGGTATAATTATAATATTTCTATTGTCGTTTGACTCTTTCCAATCATCATTAAATAAAATATTGTAAAATTTTAAAATCAATTAAATTTTTTGATAAGAATATAACGAGATTTTCGGATTGCAACGTGATAATGATCACATTTGGTAGCCATATCACGTTAACATGAGATTCTTACAGCTGGAAGATTTGACTTGGCTCTTCAATAGAGGATATATGAGTGAATTTTTCATAATTTTCATAATTTTTCATAATAATTCTTCATAATAAAATTTTCATAATAAAAGTATAAGTGAAGTTTTCATTTTTCAACCCATTTGTTATGTTTTGTTTAACATAACTAAATAAAATAGGAAGTTATACTGTTTTCCGTATTCTTTCAAGCAAAACTAAATGGCAGTCTAACAACAAATAAACAATGAAATACTTAATCTTTGTAAGTTATCTCCATACTCTCCATTCCGTTATTGACAACTAGAACCAACGCTCGGGTGATCTCACATAGAGAATGCTGCAATTCCGACTTCCGGACACATAACTGTGACTTATATTTTTCTTCTACATTGGTCTTTCTCCTAAACGAAACGTCGGAAGTCTACAAAAAAAGTGATATCCGACGGTTTTCTGAACTCGAATCGAGAAAATTTATTCGTATAAATATACCTTTGACTATATAAAATATAATGGCGATAGAAAGCAGTGTTTTCCGCTGACCACTATTCGGGCATCCGTAAGATGAGATTTCTGTAATGCCATAGAAAAATATGCTGAGTGAGCTGAAATATAGCCAAATCTTATTCTTCTACTAAACATATCAAATAAGTTATAAAGTTTTTGTTCTCTTATAATAGAATAGTTCAAGAAACATTAAAATAATTAAATTCTTCATCTAAACTGAGTTATTGTTCTCGTAATCTCAAAATTAAGTACCGTGTGCAATTTAAATTCTATCACAGAAACTGGAGATTATAAACTTACATTTTTAGTAATTTTTTACTTATTTCTGAGTGAAAAACTATCTTTTCAATTAATCAAGAATATATTTTGTTTATTTAAATATTAAAGTATTTTAATAGGAATATTTTCAACTCAATAATTTCGTATTCATAATTATTATAACATCGGATAAGAATACATTTTAAATTCTTTAAAATATTTCATTCATTGAATAGTATTTTATTAGTAAACAGTTTTCAATTTAGTCTATTGTCGCATCTATACACTTAGTTAGAAAAATAATTAATTAACATGGAGACCTAATTTTTTTCTAAAATTATATATCCGGTTATAACAGAAACGAAATTTTTCATTATAAATATTTTTATTAGATTAGATAATTTTTTAATTCGTTAAATTAAACTTTATATATTCATTAACCATTCCAGCATAATTTATACGTAATTAGTAATTGTAATAATCGTATATAAGGAAACGATACAAATACTATGATACTATATAACTATCTAAAATTATTAGATACCGCAAAGAGTTATATATTTAATAATTTCAAATTAAGAAAGATTCATTATGAACAAATCACAAATCGAATGTTAATTTAATTATATAATCAATCTCAATATAGTGTCCCCTTCTTAAAGTACTAATGAATATTTGTGAACGGATCATCATGAATATTAAATAGAATTTCTGTTTCTTCAGTCTCTGTGAATTGCCAAATGTACGCTTTCGTATTGTAAACGGCTGCTATCACCAAACCACGAAACTTTCAAACTTTTGTATAGAACTATGTACAATTATTAGCCTATTGTTTGAAAGTTCTTCAGTTTAAACCCAATTTTATAAGTAAGGCTAAATTGAATGTGATTGTACACTTACTTCAACTATCCTAAATATCCATTTGTATATTTTTTAACAATAAAAAAATAGTTTGTATTAATTTTTTGTATTTGTTTAATGTCTGGGCAACAAAGTTATTTGTGAAATAAAATATTCAATTTTATTTATGGTATTCGTGAGTAATTTGTGATAAATTTTAAATGATCACTCAAAATCATTCAGAGATGTAGGTAGAAGCGTGCAACGTGGAATTTGAAATCAATATTGCTGGCTTCTATATCCAGTATTAAATCGCAATATTACAAGGAAACTGCGTTGTTTGAAAAGTTTTAAATTTGGTAGCGTAGAAATGAGTCTAACTTATATTCCAAAATTATAAAAATTTATCAAATATTTATTATTATAGTTATGTGCCATCGAATCGATGCTGACTCGTAGCGACCCAGTGGATAGCAGCCCTAATTGCTATTCAATAATTTGTCAAGTAACATATCTATAGGGGTGCCAACTCAACAGCAGTTGCTTCTGTAAGTTGGCATTTCATCTCATAGGTTCACTGATCTTTCATTATTCCAAGCTTTATGCCTCTTTCTAATGATTTTCTTCGGAAAATTTGATTCAAAAGGTTAGACAGATTATCATTATTTGTGCCTTCGAGGAGATCTGTTGCAACACAGATATCAGAGATGTTTATTATCCATTTCAATATTTTTTCAATTCGGTTTTGTTTTTTTCTCTCTGTTTATTCCAACAAGTGTTTCTTGTTCATTTATTATTTATATTCAACGTACGTACTGTATATTGTTATTCGATATTTTTTATCATTATTATTTATATGAACTTTCTACTTCTATAAAATTATTTTACATACAACTTTCCACAACTTTTTCACAATTTAATTCACTTTTAAATTTAATATAACCCTTTTTTTTCATTAATTTTTATGAAATAATTTTAAAAAACAAAATTTACTTTGATTGAACAATATTTATAAATTGAAATTTAAGGTAATTATTAAATTTTCAAACTCTAAGACTAAAAAATAATAATAAATTTTGAAAATATAACAATCTCAGTAAAACGACAATGTGTTAATTTCACATTGACCTAATTTTGGGTATCTTATAAGTAAATTTTTTACTATTATAATATAACATGTTATTATGTATGATAATCACGACCTTCTTTTAAATATATTTTATTTTATTACTTATCACTACGCAAATCTGCATCAATGTAAAATTTTATGATAATTTTATTTAAATTAGATTAATGTCCAACAACAAAATCTTAGCTTCTGTTTATGGTGAATTAAATTTGTCTCGATAATTAAGTGATAATGAATACAGAAGAAAATAAGATGAATATTGAAAAGTTCAAGTGCCTTAATAAAATTCCATAAGCAGTGATACTTTAACTTTGCAAGTTACTTCACTTTATGTAAGTGAAAGTTTCTAGTAAGTGTTAGATACTTTTAAATATGGATTAAAATCTTATTCCACAACTGATACTTCTATATATAAAGTATTTGTCAGAACTGAAATTAATTATCTCAGTTCTTAAAGATAGATTAACTGGTGATCAGCTGAAATAAAATTTGAGTGTGAATATATTTTCTGGATTTTTTAAATAAATCCTAGATAAATGATTTTGACATACACTTAAAATTTATTCCAGTTGATCATCAGTCAATCTTACTTAACAATTTATACGGAAAATATTTCTATACGAAGCTTATTTTATTAGAAACTTTAAAGACAATAATATGAAGAAAAATGACTTTTTCTTTGTATGGATTTTCTGTAATTTCAGAATTTCTAAATACATCTAGCCATCCTTTTTTGCTTAACATTACATCTTAATTCGGAAACAATTTACATATTTTTAGAGGTCTATTATGGAAAATTCTGTGTTTTCGATAGATTAAAACTTAAACGTAACAAAAGTTGCTTTTCTTAGAAAGTAAAAGAGATTTTAAAGTATAATTATAGTAAAGTTCAAATAGTTCCTTCCAATTTCCGGTCTGTCAAAAAGAACACCTTACGATTCCTTGAATACAAATTAAGACTATTTATTTAACACTATTTACAGAGATACACAGCAATCCATCTTGATACTACTGACTACACTGTCTTAGACCAGGCTTGTTTTTCCTCATAGTCTTAGGCTAGGCTCCCCTTTCCTTCTTCTTCTTCTGTGTTTATATGGAGAGTCTAGCACTATCCCCCTTTCCTTGACCCAACGTTGCCTTATATCTAAGTTTTGAATCCATTGGCTGACCAATCCGGAGCTCATCTCATCTGAGCTCCGGATTGGGTCCGCCTCAAATGGAATACATGTCTCGACTTTTCCAAGTCGAGACAAAAGTCGAGACATGGCATACATGTCTCGACTTTTCCAAGATGACTCGCCAACCGTCCCTTTCCAGAAAACGTGCTCCAACGAGCGAAAACTTGACTTAGCTTGTCACCACACTAAACCACCTTGACAATTGTCTTTGTCATTAGCTGGAGATTCAAAAAAATAAGAAACAAAAAGCAGTATAATCTAGTTTTAGCACATATTTATGAAAGAGGTAAAGGTTAATTAAATCAGCCAAATCTCATAATGTTATCTCAAAAGCAACTTGTCTACAATTGAATATATTTTTTTTTTTTTGTAATTTTAAACATATTTATATCTGAACTACATTATCATCGTGTGTAACGACAATAAAATTTAAAAAATGTTTATGCGTTATATCTTTTGCTAATGCTAATTTGCATTAATCATAATTTAAATAAAAGCATATTTAAATTACTTATGTTTGAGTTTCTAATTTATAGAAAAAGATATAAAACAAAACAATAATCTTAATATACTCCTACTAATCTGATAATAAAATGTTTATTTATCAATACTTGAGAGAATCAATACTAGAAATTCGAATTCATATAGGGAATTCCATAGCGCCTGAGGAAGAACCACATTAGGTTCGAAAACGTTTGCAAAGTCCTCTTCATTGGAGAAGAAGAACACCGGTTACAGGCAGTGAAGTTGAGTAACTTGAGAGAATTATAATACATTGTTAAAACAATTTCACTAATGGATGAATTTTATATTGAAATATAAATGTGGATATCCCATATAGTCATTATAAAATTTACTAACAAAGTATCAAAAAGATGTCTTAAGTACAGTACATTCGAGTCAGTTTGGAATTGTTGCATCATTTGGACTGCTCTATTATCTGAAGTAACTAGATCGTCCAGGAGATGATAATGCTATTCGGTTCGATCTACTTTTTCACGTCTTGAGATATCTATGAAACTTATTAACTCACTTGGAAATGTTATAATTCTTTAGCACATAATTTTCTTATTGGTTTCTATTCTGATATCATCAATTTTATTGTTTTGTAGGATAAATACAGTATATTTACAAATTACAATACTTTCACTTATTTCCAAAAATACAACATGAATCCTAGCTGAAAAGATATGAGCATCCTTGCTCCAAATTTTCTGAATGCTCTCTAGTTGAAGATACAGTGTTAAAACAAACAAGTACAGTACTGTCTTAGAATAAGGTCATGTGACCTCCGAAATTTGGTCGCTGTTAATGTAATCAGATGAAGACATATATGTCATCCGTGCTGTTTGTTCATATATACTGTATCATATGATACCTTTGTAATAAGTAATTGCTTCTAATATGTGTGACTAATGAAATCCGTTCATTGTATTAGAACACTTTTTTCGGTAGGTTCACCAAATCTAAGCAAATATCGTATTATGTACAGTGGTACCTCAGGATACGAAATTAATCCGTTCCGAAACTGAGATCGTATCATGAAAATGTCGTAAGGTGGATCATCTTTTCCCATACGATTACATGTAAAACCAAATAATTCGTTCCAACGCGAAAAACATACTCGAATTAAAGCCAAGTAATACATTAAAAAAAATAACTGTAGTAAGAAAAACAAATGAAAAATGAGAACTAATGTAACGTCGTATGGTGAGTTTTTGTTCGTATCGTGGAGCAAAAATATGTTCGAATTTCATATCGTATCCTGAAAATTTCGTATGCTGGGGCGTACGTAACCTGAGGTACCACTGTAGATATGTGTACACCACCGCACTATCGCTATATGCTCTGGGCGGTGATGTATGTTAAAAGTAAAGAAGATAAATCCTAAAAATCTTCCTTACAATAGTGCGCTCTTTCACGGAGTGCTTCTCTAAAAGTGCCGCCGTGGATTACAGGATACATACATAAAAGAAAGACATCGGCCGTACACGAAGGATTTAGCCGGGAGAAAAGAGGGTAAGGGTTAGAGAGAGGGGAAGAAGGAGGGAGAGGAGCTAGACTGTAGAGAAAGGTAGCATCCCTCTGAACGGCGTACATAAGGCTACAATACTTTCTATGTTTGATGTTGGCGTGCAGTTTTTAGGCTGCAAGGCCATAGTCCCCCAAATGGTCTAAAAGAACACCTGAGTGTAGCAAACCCGAATAAATGAGTGCCACCACAAATAGCTAAGTGTAGAAGTTAGTGCCAATTGGTTGTTAGTAGGAAGACTTATACTAATAATACTAATAAAACTGAACTGATTACTTAATACTAATAAAACTGAACGCAAGCGCGAATCTCAATACTATTAACAGATAGACAGACAGTGTGAAAACAAACGAACGCAACGACAAACTAGACAAGACGAACGGACGAACAGAGAGACAAACGAGCAAGACCCCAAAATTTTATTTTATTTTATTTTTTTATGTATTTNCCTATTCTTGATTATATATAATAGTTTTATAATTAAAAATAAAATTTTTCTATAACATTTCTATATTTTTATCAAGATTAAATGTGATTTTTATTTTCTACTTAACAGATATTGATCGAGTTAATAAGTGCATAATTATTTTTATCATCATTACCATCATCATTAGGAAATTCCACTAAGCAATGGACTCATTCCTTCAAGAAACTTGAGTCAACTTGAAGCAGTTTCACCATTTTTCTATCCATTGCATCATCTTTTGCTAAACCATATTTTCTAATCCTCTTTTCCTCTTGGTCTTTTCCATTAGCGCTCGTGCCATCTATTCTTTCCTGTAATCTGGTAACGGGAGTTCCAATAATGTAAAACATAGAGAAAAATCAGGAAAATGGGAGAATGCTTTCATAAGGAACCGATTACTTATTCGATGCTCTGTTAAGTGGCTCAATTGTATTTCTTTTTATTTAAATATGTATTCTTAAAAGAAAAAGTGATAATTTTTATTTTTACCAAGACGTTTTGTAATAATCACTCAATAAAACATCAAGTTTTAATTGATGTTTTATTGGGATACTCAGCTCAAAACTATTGGAACTTTGGATAATAACAGTGTTTTTAAACTGGACAAAAACTTCAAAAAGTAATCTGTTCCTGAGGTACAGTACAAGAATGAAAAAGAAATTCCTTTAGTATCTGTTTCATATTAGGGAAGCGTAAACAATTTATTAAAGAAAATATTTTTTGTCTTATGAATAGTTAGGACACCAATATTGCCAGATGGGCAGATTTCGGGGGCTACATCTCGCAAAGAGTCACTCTTAGACCTATAGTTTGTTTTAGTTTTTTGTTGTTATGAATATGGCCTACATAATGCTAAAAGTAGAAATATTGCAGTTCTGAATAAGACGGTTGGAATCCCCAATTTTATCAATACTGTAGATTCCCTAGATGAGAAAAAAACAAAGAAGCCATATCTCTAATTGTGATCCTTGGCGTTATGTAAATTTTATCTTCTGCTTCCTGCTAGCGTAGTGTCTTTACAGAAAGAAAAATAAGGGAAAATGTCTTTTAATTATGCTTAGACATCTTTTTGCGTCTAAAATTCCGAAGACATTTCAACATCGTACAAATTTAAGAGATTTCTTTCTTCCAAAGAGGTTGCACAAAAGTCTTGCCATCTTGTGGAACTCGTTCCTCATATGGACATAACCGATTTCATACCACTGTGCCCTCATTCAATTAATAAGTAATTATAGAGTACGCACTAACTTGGCACTTTCAGGAGTTGATCTATCTTGGGTAGTTAACTTTCATCAACCTGATGGAAACCAGTATTCATTATTTTATATTTCAAGTCATATTGGGCCATTTTGTAAATTTCATTCCCTATGTCTGTCATATATTTCAAGTACCATGCACAAGGATCCGACTCCTCAGGTTCAGCTTCGTGTACTGACATGGAAAGTTACAACAATAAAAGAAAATATGAAGAGTTGGTGCCATCATTTGTCAGGCTGTGTACATTGGTGACCATGCTTAAACCCGCAAAACTATTTTTCAAGGCGCGCAGCTCTCTGCCGAAAAAGCATGATTTGCATTGATCACGAAATACAATACAAATAGAATGTTCAGTTTTGTCTTTCACTATATTCTGTGTTCACTTTATGCTGTATCGATCTTATCGATTAAGATAGCATATGGTCTTTTTATTTGTCTTCCACAGATGTTCAGACTTATTTATTTTTGGGTGAAAAAGAAGCAGGTTATCATCAACACATGAATGCAGCAAAGATCAGCACAGTAGATTGATATATCTTTTGACGCGAAGTTGCGAAGGTTTTCATCTCCCACTAGCAGATCATCCTGTTTGGCAATGATGATTCAAACAGATGACTCCATGACTATCAAACAGGATACATCCTTATTCTACTGACATTGAAATTTCTATTTTTCTTTTGAGATCGACAAAATCTTTACTAAGAGACGAAAATACCAGAGCCAATTAACAAGAGGCACTCAAATAAGTATGTTTTCATCTACTGTTCGAAAATGCGAGAACTAATGCACTGACATGTAAATAAATGATTGTTTTGTTTTTGAACTAGCCTTCACTACTCACATGTTCGATTGGATAGTACTGTACATTTTCAGCCTCTCGTTGCTGCAGCACTGACTTTCCTAAATGATGCTGTGATTCGAGAACAGATGTGTGGAACCTCATGAGTGACAGCAGGCACGAGTGAACTCCACAGTCGTTTAACGTTAACCAATCGCCGGTCTTCATGGGTATATCCGTATGAACATAATCCTTGTCCAATCAATAATTGGCTAATTGGCAATTATATTGAAACCGTGAACGAAGATTTGCGTTTCCGTTTTCTCTTGGCAGCTGCGGTCAGTGCATTTGGAACTAGTGCAATGTTATGCCTTGATAGGAGATAATAGTGTCCAATCAAAGTAGTTTTCCGGCAATGCAGCCCTTTATTGAGATTATATGACTTTGGTATTCTCGAACCATAAGGTTTTAAACCATATCCAGAGGAACCAAGATAGGTAAGGAACAGTTGCAATTTGTAAACTAAAGATACATTATTGAAATTCAGTTTATTTTGTGCAGATTCGTCACATTGATTGTCGATCCTGAGACCCGTACGAAGAACATAGATAACAGAAATTACTGGCTGCTAACTTCTCTAAAATAGAAGTCGGCAAGGCTACATCTGCAAAACGCAATTCCTGTCTGAAATCGCGACCATCGATCCAATTCCTAGTCCGGAGTGCAACCAACTCTTCACGATTGGAGTATANTGCAATTTGTAAACTAAAGATACATTATTGAAATTCAGTTTATTTTGTGCAGATTCGTCACATTGATTGTCGATCCTGAGACCCGTACGAAGAACATAGATAACAGAAATTACTGGCTGCTAACTTCTCTAAAATAGAAGTCGGCAAGGCTACACCTGCACTTACATCTGCAAAACGCAATTCCTGTCTGAAATCGCGACCATCGATCCAATTCCTAGTCCGGAGTGCAACCAACTCTTCACGATTGGAGTGTATGTGAACCATCTGCTACCTGACGAGACCTGCTTCAATGTTTCTTAGCATGAAGATGATGACAAAGAATAGAGGAGAGAGGAGCCATCCAGTGAGTGCAGTTTGTGTTTAGTGCACATGACCAATAGATATTTACAGATGTGAAATGAGAATTATGAGGTGACATCAGACCTTTGTCACTGATTCCCAGGAGCTAGTAGCCTCACCCATCGTCTATCAAACATCAAAAAGAGACTAGCATCGCCTGATAGCCAGAATAAGTCACGATTAATGTGAATGGAGATGGTAAAAGTGAGTGTATGAATTTCTTTGGTCTTTTACATCGGCAATTAGAATGAGAGTATGGCAAAGAGAGCTTAAAAGTGCGAGCGTGGCGAAAAGTATCTTAAGTTACAAATGGACAAACGATGTGAGTGAAACGAAACTTAGCTTAAACAGTTGACAGCTGTAATAGTCAGGAGATTATTTATTCACGAGTTTATTATTACTGATAAACATCGTTAGAATGGCTGATCAGATTACTTGTTAAGAACATGACATACTTAATAGAGCTTAATACAGATTGCACTCTGAATGTACAGTACACAGGATATTAAATACTGTTTCTCGTGCTTTATAAGTATTTACACGCATCTAGTAAAGTTGAAAACAGTCGATTTTTAGCATTGTTTTGAGAAATAGTTAAAGATATTTTTACTTATAAGTTTTACTCCATTTCTGTGGTTCTTCAATATGTCAGCAAAGAAGTCACATATAGATCATTAGTTGGTTCTTTTGACTTTTTTACTCCCATGAGCATGGTCTACTACGATGATGAGGTCATAACTATTTCATTCGAAACACCATTTACATGTCGGGAAAGGTATCCATCAGTGGTAAAATTGTGTCTAAATTTTCATGTACATGCAATCCTGTAGATTCTCTTGTACTATTATCAGTAGACAATTTTGTCTATCAAATATTTGATTGACTTTTCTCTAGATATAAAAAATAAGCCAGCGTCATAAATAAGATACATCTGAAATGACTTTTTCCTGTAAAATTTCACATCCAGTACAACTACTACAAACATTAAGCGCCTCTAGCTGCAAGACACTGCTTATCACGCGTTTAAAAGATATAAGAACTAGTTTTTCTGTATCAACTGACTATGAAATTTTCTAATAAAATAAATAACAGTTTAGTTACTTTCGAAGAACGTTTCATAGCTCCATTTGTAATCACTGATTCTTTCAATCATTCCTATTTAATTCCTGAAAACCCTTTATTAATAACGCCAAACCTTAAAACGTGACTTCTCTACCACCAATAATATCACGCGTTACTTAATTCAAATTAAAATGCTTTAAATACGTTTTTTAAGAAAACAGATATTTGATTAAATTTTTAAAAATGTATTTGAAATAGACACCTTACTTAACTCGTAAACTTTCAGTCCATTATCGGTTCGTATGCTCTATAATGAGTAGACTACATATAGCTTATATACTACAGAATGTAATTATATTGCTTGTATTATATTGTAATTACGATATAATTGTCTCAGTTGTGCCAGTAATTAACTTATAAGAAACATCTCGATAAACGGGAATTGTCATTTAGAATAAATACTCTAGATTTATTTAATCTAAGGTATTTCAAGAACATACGTAGTTCATATTATATAAAATAAAAAAACGAAACGTGTACAAAAATACATAGGTGTAATACTGTGTGTATAAAACATTAGAAAGAGTTTGGAAAAATTTCAAAGAAATGAGCAAAAATTAGAATATGATTAATGTATTTAAGTATGTATTTAATTGGTTTACTTGTAAGGCAAGGTTATGCACGTCATATTTCTGACAAATTTTACTTGTTTATTAATGATAAGTGAAAAGTACTCGATTTAAGACGAAAATATGAACGAAACAAAATTAAATTCATAGCAATAAAATATAACAGTCTCGTTTTACGACCGCTCGCTTTACAACCATTATCAATTTCTAGTTATGATTATATGGTACATAAATTAAATGTCCTATTATCTCATGCTTTTTCTGGCCATTATGATGCGGAATTATATAAGTCAAAGTTTATTTCCAGGAATAATTTCAATTCATTGTATTAAATATATGAGTGCTTAAAGTTCTATTTACGACGATTCGCTTAATTCAAGAAAATTTTCCTGTAATATAATTCTTGAGAAAAACCGTAAAAGCAGAGGTTTATTCTAATTTTAAAACTTTTATATATAAATAATCTCGTACTTGTATTGATTACTAACCTTTCTTTAATGGAAAGTAAACAGAATACTTATAATAATGTTTATGCCTTTGAACTAACTGAAGGCACTCTTAAAGAATACAACTAGACATCTAAATTTTAAATTACATTTTTATACGTAAATATACTAATAAATTTTGTATCAAAATCCAATATTTCCAACGTTACAAATTTTAAAATAATTTAGGAAAAAAAAGGCCAAGATTCTAATTTTCTTGATGTTACAAAGAAGAAAGAAAGACGAAAAAAGTTCCTCTATCCTAAAGAAAAGCTTAAACTAGAAAAAGAAAAAGCTAGGTAAATCCATAATTCATGAAATTTCCAACTTACGTTGAAAACTTTGGTAGATTTGGTGACTAAATTTTACTAGTTAGAGACCAACTACTTCGCAAAAATGACACTTTTTTTTCCTTATTGATTCTTCTATTACTTTGCTTCAGTTTATTATCAAGAAAATAGTAATAAAATAAACCTAAATAAATGTAAAAGAAGGAAAAATTACTATTTTATAACTACTATTTTATATTTTATTCTCATAAAATATTTTACTAGTTTNTTATACTTTTATAAAGCTGTCTATAATGAAAATTAATTAACTAAGGATTTTTTGCCCTGCCAGGGTGTGGCCGAGTTATCCGGAGTGCCGGGTTATCGAGAGCCGAGTTTTCGACGTTCTACTGTATTAACTGAAGATAAATAAGGAAATAAATTCAGAACATCTAGTCTAAAATAAACTTGAAATTTTATCTGTCATTATTAAGATCTAATTATAAATATTCTTTTGTTGTATACTATAAAATTGTATTTGATTCTAGAAATTTAAAGACAAAAAATTCCTTATAAAAAAGATAGAAAGTTAAATAATGATTAGAAAGGTGAGTTTAGATTTATTGTAATTATAAAACGTAGGAAGTAATTATTTTTTAATAAATATAATCAAAAAAAAATTTAGATATTTATGAATTTTTTAAAGAAAGATAAAAATTTGCATCTAAACAGGAAAATAAATATTTTAAAAATTAAATTTTCGACAATTATTGATACTATTTTTGGACATACTCAAAACATTGTTCAAACATATATATATATATATTAATATTCTATTTGATCCTACATACATACATATCTTTACATCCATTTCTCAAAAGGGGTAGGCAGAAAGCAAGAGGGATCACACACATACACTCATCCATTTATCAGATTTTTCCAGACACTTCTGTTTATGCCATCTTTCTCGCTTCTGCCACTTTCATCTCACTCCTAACACACTTCTCACATCTCTCAGAAAGAAAATATTTAATTTTTTCTTGTATAAATCTCGATATTAAGCATTCCAGTACAGATATTAATTTCGTAGTACTGTATTAAGTTACTGACACGAGTTTTCTTATTTAATAATGCAAGCTTAGATTTTTATGATCTTCACAAAATGGAAATTACAGTAGAGCATCGATTATCCGACCCCCAATTAACCGTCACATCGGTTAACTGACCGTTCTAGTGGCAACTACGTGGCAAATTTCAAATGTCCGCTAGTGATGTGGCATTACAATATTTGGCTATATCTTGGCTACTTTAATATTGTTTTTGTTAAATATTTGCGTGTTTTAGCTGGGATCAACGGCTCGTCCATTGAAGGGAGGCCAATATTTAAACGAGACTTAATTTTCTAATTATGAGTGGTTGTTTGTTTCGTGAGCAATAAAATAATTTAAAAATAATTTTTAACGATACAATAGCGACGATTATTATTTAAAAAAAATTGTTAGGCTAAACATCGATGAAAATTTAACGCGAAGTTGGTTAATAGTGATATACTAATAAACTAATTACATGGGATATACTAATATCCTAATATACTATACTAATAATGTATTTTTTTCCTTCTTTTCGGTTATCCGATTTTTCAGTTATCCGACCAACCCGAGTCCCCAATTGAGTCGGATAATCGATGCTCTACTGTAATTCTTTGATTAAATGACTTATTATACAAACTGATTAACTATAACAAACCACTGCCACTGGCCAAAGTTTCTACTTATAATTGGGTTTGTTATGATATTTGGAAAATTCGTAAACTTAATTTTGAAATAATTACCTGAAAATTTTCTCATCTTTGTTTTAATATCATAATTGAAACATTAATCGCATTCACTTGACTTCTAAGTTCTTAATAAAGATTTTGTTTCAAGAACGTCTTCACTTTGAATCTAATAAAATAAATTATAGTTAGAAATCTTCGTCGAATTAGTTTATATAAATTTTAGAATACAATTTAAAGCCTAGAAAGTTCTTTTCAAATAAATTATTTATATGTCATTAAGTAAATTTACTTAACATTCATTATGTAAAAAGTTAATTAATTTATTTAATTTTAAACATTAATTAGTTTTAATTACTTTAAAAATTTTTTCTTCTTCTATTGAAGTCTGTGTAATTAAAATTTCAAAGTAATTAAAGTATTTTATAGAATTAATATATTCTTGATTATATATAATAGTTTTATAATTAAAAATAAAATTTTTCTATAACATTTCTATATTTTTATCAAGATTAAATGTGATTTTTATTTTCTACTTAACAGATATTGATCGAGTTAATAAGTGCATAATTATTTTTATCATCATTACCATCATCATTAGGAAATTCCACTAAGCAATGGACTCATTCCTTCAAGAAACTTGAGTCAACTTGAAGCAGTTTCACCATTTTTCTATCCATTGCATCATCTTTTGCTAAACCATATTTTCTAATCCTCTTTTCCTCTTGGTCTTTTCCATTAGCGCTCGTGCCATCTATTCTTTGCCCATACGCCTTATATGTACAGTACAGTATATAATTGTTTATGATAATTTACTATATATACTAATAACATGTTCATTATTTAATTTTAAAAAAGTAAATATGTATTTTGATAATTAACCAATATATAAAGATTGAAGGCCTTATTACATAATACTAATTAAATATATCATTAATATTAAATGCTAATGATGTCAACATTCTGTATTAATTATATAACTTTTTTCGTAATTTATGAAAAGGATCAAGTAACTAATAAATATTAACTTGAAGTTATATATGTATTGTAATATGAAAAATATGTTTATAAAGATTCAAGAAATAAAGGAATTTGCAGTAAAGAAAAAGTTACACATTATTTAATATATTTAGTAGAAGTGAAATGACATTTCTATTTGGCTGCACTTCAGCTGGATCAGCATATTTTGGTGTAGCACTAAGAAATTTCGTCTTACGGATGCCCGAATAATGATCATCTCTACTTTCTATCGACTTTATAAAAGTTGCCATTATATTTTATATTGTCAAAGATATATTTATACGAATGAATTTTCTCAATTCGAGTTCGGAAAACCCTCGGATATCGCTTTTTTATATAGAATTTCGACGTCCGACGTATCCTTTAGGAGAAAGATCAATGACTAGGGTTTGTAAGAGAAGAATATGTCACAGTTATATGTTGGAGAGACGGAATTGCAGCAATCTCTGTGTGAGATCATCCAAGTGTTGGTTCTAGCCTTTGCCAATAACAGAATGGAGAGTAAATGTTAACTTATGGAGATAAACGTGTTCCACTGTTTATTTGTTGTTCGAGCTCCATTCAGTTTTATTTGATTTGTTTTCTAGATTCTTTGGCAATTGGTTTAAAACATGGAGGCTTTTATTATGAAAATACTTTTAATTTTTTCATTTTTAATTCTCGAAAATATAACACTTTACGCTTTTCTTCATATAATACATTTTGATTTTTATTCAAAGAATTATTTTATAAATAAAATCAAATATGACAAAACGTTTCTATTTTATATCAATTTGGATAACTTTGGATAAAGAGGAGCTTAACATTTTAAGCTCTTAACAGTCAATGTTTAATGTTTAAAATATTTAGTTTAAGAAAGAATAGTACATTAAAAAATCAAATGTATATTATTGTGACATTGTCACGATGTCGGCTGCAATTTTTAATGACCTTTCATTTTACGTGACTTCCGGCCAACCTCGAAAGTTCTTATATAGTTAGTCGGAGCTTGTGGTCCCTAAACTTTCTATATCTGGTCTCGATTTTAATTTATCTAATCTGTTCTCGAGAATAACGAAGGCTAGATGGATGGACAAACGGACGGATGGAATGTATAAGTCTGCAATTTAAACTGTAGCCCAATAACATTAATCTAAATATATAAAATTACTTGTCCTGACTGATTGACTGACTGGGTGACTGATTGATTCATCATCGCCCAGGGCAAACCACTGAACCTAAATTTGGTACACAGTTAGGGTACGTCATGAAAACGCACACTAAGAAGGGATTTTTCGAAATTTTCCCGCGGGGGGAGAGGGGAGAGCATTAAAGCTTAACAAAAAAAACTACTTTTACTGTACTATTTTAGATGCAATATTTTTGTTTACAATTACGTTTAGTCTTCATTGAATACTTAGGTGTATTAAATTGACTACATTTCAGACATTGTTATAAATATTTTTATATATTTCAATTTTTTAATCAAATGTTCGAACTGTTTCAAATTCGAATTTGTTATTGTATATTGGTTCGATTATAGAACGATTGTAAACGTTTTAGAAAATTGATCAAATTGAAAACAGTTCGTTTGATTCTCAGTGGTAGGTGTTATATAACAATTACTATGATTGTTGAAATACTGAATATAAATGGTGTTCGCTTGCAAAATCCGCGCGGCCGAAGTCGCGGGTAACAGCTAGTATAGTATATTTTTATTTGTTAATTTTTAAATTGAATAAAATCTAGTCACTTTGAAACAAAAAGTTCTTTGTAAATATTCGACAACATTTCTATTTTAATATTTGATTTTATATATTATGTAGAGAAAATGGAATATAGATTGCCATTTTATGAAAATAAAATTTATAAGACGTTTCTCGAGCAAATATTTTTATTTAATTTTCGAATTTTTATTCTACATTTTTCTTAATATAATTCTAATTCTTTCAAATGTAATTCGGTAAATCTACATCAGAACACTTTTAAAATATTTCTACTTTCTTTATAGTATGCGGCGTATAGAAAAATAAACGTTTACTTGAAGAAATATCAAAGTATTAACTAATTTTAAGATGCAAAATATTCTGTTTGACTGTATTGATTGAATGATTTTAACTCGGAGCATCAGCACATTATAAGCAACTTGAATAAATTAAATTTTGTTTATTCCCAGTATAATTAAACTAAACACTAACAAAAATTATTCTTATATCAATTAATATATTACGAAATAATCTAACATTAAAAATAAAATTCACTAATACTTTTCCTCTCTTTGATTAAAAATTTTATATCCACTTTAAACTTTTAAATGTACGCTACAAAAAGTTAATTAAATATATTTTACTTTATTTATAAAATTAATTAATTATTTTATAGTCATTATATAAAAAGTTAAT
>NW_019385322.1:242523-247015 GCF_000671375.1 Centruroides sculpturatus | reverse complement strand
TAATTAATTATTTTATAGTTTATATAATTAATTATTTATATTTTTGTCAATTAAGATATAATTTTTACTACATTAAAATCAAAGTTATATTTTAATTAATTATCGTATATAATAAATGAATTTTTGAGTTTATTTTGTAATTTTTAATCTATAGTAAATAAATTTTATTATTAATTTATCTGAAAATACAGTTATATTGCAAGCTTAGTAAAATAAATTAAGGACGGATCTCCTTCGACTAAGAATAAAAAAGAAGATCCATTTCTAAATCTAATTCAAATAAGGATTTTCTTCCTAAAACTTGAAAGACCCTTTCTTTTTAAAGTTATACTTAAAGTCCTTTCTTGAAGATTCTTCTTTTATTTAATTACATAGAAATCATTTTCTCGCCTACCAATAACCGAGATAATAAAACCACTGAACACTGGTCGTGGGTTTGCGCCTCGCCATTGAGCTGGACACGTGGAGTTTCCCAGGTTTTCTTCATAGTAACATCAAAATATATGACAGTTTCTTTAGTTCTCTCGGAAGGCATTCCCCCTCGATAGATCGGTCATGTGTCGTGTTGACGTAAAAACATAAAACAATATAAATGATTTCCTCTTTCTTGGTTGAATAATACATAAAATTGAACCAAAATTCTGTATGCTTATGTTACACAAACATTCATTACATGAAATTTTAAATAGAAAATATTAAAAGATGTTTTATAACTGTTAAACTATGCTAAAGTTAACAAAATTCCTTTAAATGAAATATATAGGCTAATAAACACGATTTATTTGAAAGAAAATTACACAGTAAAAGGTCAATTTAGAAAGAACTTCGTAAATATTTATGCTATAAAACTGTGTGATAAAGTTTCGAATTGTTATAAAATTAAAGACAGAATTACAATTCCAAAGCATTATTTTTCATATAACATTTATAAAATATTTTAATTGAAACAATTTTATCATTATTCTGAATTTATTCTATTTTTAAATTATTTATTTGAGTGAAATTTTAAAATTAAATCTTAACTTTCCTTTAATATTTCGAATAATAAATTTTATCTAAGCCTATTAACTGAACTTCAAATAATAGTTAATATATTATGCTAAAAATGCATAGTTTATTCATAGTAATAATTTTTAAAGATTTTCGCAGTAAAACAATACTTAATTCAATCTAAATTGTGTATAAAATCATAAAAATTTGGAAAAGTTGCCATTTTTCTGTATAGTTTCTAAGTAATTTTCTAAATAAGCAGTTAGGGAGAGAAAAATATATTTTAGAGAACAAAAAACTTTTATATATAAATAATCTCGTACTTGTATTGATTACTAACCTTTCTTTAATGGAAAGTAAACAGAATACTTATAATAATGTTTATGCCTTTGAACTAACTGAAGGCACTCTTAAAGAATACAACTAGACATCTAAATTTTAAATTACATTTTTATACGTAAATATACTAATAAATTTTGTATCAAAATCCAATATTTCCAACGTTACAAATTTTAAAATAATTTAGGAAAAAAAAGGCCAAGATTCTAATTTTCTTGATGTTACAAAGAAGAAAGAAAGACGAAAAAAGTTCCTCTATCCTAAAGAAAAGCTTAAACTAGAAAAAGAAAAAGCTAGGTAAATCCATAATTCATGAAATTTCCAACTTACGTTGAAAACTTTGGTAGATTTGGTGACTAAATTTTACTAGTTAGAGACCAACTACTTCGCAAAAATGACACTTTTTTTTCCTTATTGATTCTTCTATTACTTTGCTTCAGTTTATTATCAAGAAAATAGTAATAAAATAAACCTAAATAAATGTAAAAGAAGGAAAAATTACTATTTTATAACTACTATTTTATATTTTATTCTCATAAAATATTTTACTAGTTTATAAAAATGTTACTTCTCCATCAAAACAATGCTTCTTCTATAGTTTATCATTGAGAAAATAATAATAAAATAATTATAAATAAAAAATGTAGAAATAATCATGAAAAATGATAGTAAATCGTTATTATTTTTCATTCTTATAACATATTAATTGAACAAAGCTGTAAATGTAATAATTTAATAACAAACTATCATAAATATGGCACAATTAATTATACATAGTAAGTGTTCATATGAAATATATCAATATAACGGATATAAAATTCTGACAATGAATCATTTAAAACAGTTTTGAATTTATGGATCTATAATAATTCCTATAATCGGCATTTGAAGACAGCAATTTAAAATAAAATTTTAAATTCCTGTTATCAAATCAATATAATTAATATTTTATAATTAAATATTTGATATATTTGAATTTTTCATAATATTTTGTTAATTTTATTGCTTCTCGGATTTTCTCCTGCATTAGTTAATGTTTCAATCTCTTAAACACGATTATGAGGGTATGACATTAAAATTAATTATTGAATTAACTGATATACAATTATTACGATAATTTGCCGCATGTTTCTGATATGATTAAAACGAATAGTTTCATCTTAATATCCCTTAAATATCTGTTAGAAATATTTAAATATACTTTCTAAAAGTGTTCTCTGTATATATTAAAACATAAATAAGTTTTATTGATAACATAATTAAGTACGATGTGATTTCTGGACTTGAAATGAGACAGACATATGTGAAACCCTTTTTTTTCTAAGCTGTGAAAATATACGAATAAAGTCAATAAAACAATACAAATAAAAATATATTTTTATTTATATTGTATCACATCAATTAATTTTGCCAAACTTAAAATTTGTAACAGGTAAATGAAAGAATTTTACTACTTTACAATAGTTTTTCTATATCACTTTATTCAAGCATACTGTTTGTATCTTCTTTATATCCAGTCTTCACTTATACACATTTACTTATTTACTTTTCTTTCCTACGCTCGTAACTTCTCTCACGTATTCATCCATTTCCTCCAATCACCTTTTTCTACCCAGGTTTTTATTCTCTCACTTATCATTCACGGTATTTTATATATATATGCACGATTATTCGGACTTTATGGGATCATTGGTCTTTCTGATAACTCGTTTATTTTTGTATTTTGGATGTTTTGGAGACAACATCAAACATTGTGCATATTTAAAGTTTTATGAACTGTAAATTCTGTGATTCTATTACTGTATTTACTATGTCATCTGTCGATTGCAACACCACAAAACTAGCACATACATATATATATATGTAATTTCTAGTTATTTGAAGATTTTGGTCTCTATGTATTATACTCTTGATATCTACCGATATATACTACAATTTCTTTAGAACGGTTTTGGATAATCGAGTTTCTACTGCATATATATACAGTATATACGATGAATCAAAATACTGTATTTTAGAAGTATTGATATTGAAGATACCGTATATTAATTTTTTTAATGAAGTTATAGAAAGATTTTTATGGGATGTTTTTGTTAACCATGAAAATGATTTTCAAAGTCATTTATGTTGTAACTTTTTAATGAGCAGCAGTAATAAAAATTCCAACGATAAAGTTAAAGAGTACAATTCAATTCGTCTAAAACCCTATTCTAGATTTACTGTTGATTCATCTAGGAAAGATCTAAATAGAGTTAATCTGAAATGCATATAAAAAATTATCCATTTAAAAGCCGTTTATAAAAATGGGGTTTACAAAAAATGAATGAGTAGATATGATGTTTTATTTTTGTGCTGCTGAATGAAATGTGTCTACAGCGGCTAATTGTCTCAAGAAAAATACCCAAACCTCCATCATTCTTCAAGACGGATTTTCTCTAATGATTAGATTTATTGAAATTGGTCCTGTAGAGGCAATATATAAATTAGATCGTCCATGTACTGCAATAAATGACAACGAAGGTACAGATATTATTGTTGCACATACGTTAAATTCCCACACCAGTACTGCTGTTGCAGAAGAATTGAACATCAACCAAAGCAATATTGTCAGAATTCTTCATACAAACCATTTCTATCCGTATCAGGTCTGTTGTCATCAGGGACTTCTGGAACACGAGTTTCATCGATTAGATTTTTGCAATTGGTTACTGTATAAAAATGAAGAGTTTTTGCTCGTATTGTGTAGTCTGATGAACCTCAATTTACGCTTGATGAGATTGTTAATACGTACAATGCCCATTATTGCATTGTTTCAAATCCACAGTGATTAAGAGAAACACGACATTAAAAGCAATGGCAATTTATGTATCATGTGGCCTTTATGATACAAAATATAAGCTCAGTGTTTTATGATGGTCTTTTTAAATGTACAAGTAAAGTTCAAATACCCATACACCAAGTTAAAATTCAAAACATATATATATATATATATATATATATATATAAATGGATGTGTGTGTCCCTATATTTCACTTTTCAGCCAAAACTACACATCGCACATGAATGGTGTTTGTATGTGGTAGTAGCCCCAAGTCTCCATTCGTGCACTATGGTGGTTGCATCTCGATAGCTATAAGGGTGCGGGAGATATGGGCTTGAAAGT
>NW_019385322.1:229698-242046 GCF_000671375.1 Centruroides sculpturatus | reverse complement strand
CGTTGCTAAAGCTTGGTTTCGTCGCGGAACAGCGCATCAAACCGCGGCCGCGATTTCTGATATTATTTTTCTGCGAAAACTTCGTTGACCTTTGGAGACATCCTTAATATAAATAATTTTTATGGCCGTTAAATAAGAAATGTTTCTTTCACAAGAAATGTATAAAATTACAGTACTGGACAGACGATAGGTCGCCTAACTCGCCGTAGCGTGACGCTAGACGGCGAAAAATATGTATTTAATTATAATAAAGTTACAATAAATTAAGTTAATATATAATTATATATACAGTACCTAATTTATATATAATTAATATATAATTATATGTACAGTACCTAATTTATATATAATTATATGAACAGACGATACTAAACTCAATTTATCCGCCTAAAAGTCCGTAGCGTGGCGCTACGGACGGCGGGAAAGTAGTTCGGCTGCCCGATGACGTTTTACGTATTATAGGAGTTATTTTTACCGCTGTTTACGGATACTGCCACAATTTTTATACGAATCATAACTATAGGAACCGGTTTTATAGGGGGATCTACTGTATATATATATATATATATAATCGTTTTTTAATGTATATATATATATATTTTATTTGTTCTCTAGTTCATTCTCCAATTACGTCTAAACTAATCAATGTTAATTTGGACATATTGTGTAAACATTTTATCAAATGAAATTTAAATTTATCAATATATCATTTTTATACAATATTTAAAAAATTTTAAAGACTAAATGTTGGAATTCTTTTGTATCCGAAGCCCGAACTAAATAGTTTAACAGTATACAGCAACGTAACACTTGGGGCGATTTATCAAGGGAGAATGCTTCCCCGAAGGAGTTTTTATGAGAAACTGGTCCCTATTTAAATGTTAAACACGTGAAGAAAGCCCGGAAAACTCCACGCAGCCAGCTATTTGGTGAATCGCGAACCCATGACCAGTTATTAGTAGTTTCATTTATCGGTCACTAGTAGACCAAGCTAAATGACCTTTCCGACTTACTATGACCGGGTTAAAAAGAAGGATTAAGAATTTATTCTTAATGATTTAAATTGAATATAAAAGCAGTAAGTAAACTTATAATAAAATTTGATAGTATAATAAGGTAAAATAACTTGAAGAATGAAATCATATCTAATTGTGTTATTTTAATTTGAGGTAATTCAATTACTTATATAAGGTTCTTTAAATGAAATTATGAACTGTTTAATCCTTTTCTACGTTAAATGAAGCAATGTCATTTAAGATTAGAGAATGGCAGTTTTTAGAATTAGCTTTCTTCAGAAAATAGTGTTTAAGTAATCCAATCCCATTGGATCATATTACATTGAAATAACTACATCCTTTCAATTTCAAATTCAGGAAAAGTAAATTCTATTTCAGGAAGGTAAAGTGTTGCTCAGAAAAAAATGAAATCATTTTCATAAAGGATAAATTCGTTTTCAGAATAAGTAAATTTGTTCTCAGATATATTTAAGTTGACATTAATATTAAGCAAAGATAATTTTCTTAAACGGATCGCCATTGAATTAATGCTATATTTCGCAAAAATCAGATAAAAATTAACTGTAAAGTGTGTGTATACTTATTCAAACATACCAAGAATGAAGAAACAAATTCGCATTACACAATATTTTATTATATTTAATTACGACAAAAGTCAATTTTCCGGAATTACATTGTCTATTCTCATGTGTGAAGGAAAACGTATTTGTACATGGTGAAATGAATGCAAACATATTTGATCTCAAATATGTTTAAGTTCTTTCTGGTGATTGAACAATTTATTCATGACAATTTAGTATAATATTAATTCAGTCGCAATCCAACGAGAAGTTAATTATTTATCGTTCAAAAAAAATCTTTTGTTTAATATTGATGTGTAACTTTACCTGAAAGTAAATGTATTTTTCTGAAAACGACTTGGTATTTACTGAAATAGAATTTACTTTTTCTGTATTTGGAATTGAAATTGTAGTAGAGATAAAAATATAATGACTAATGGGGCGCTGGTTTAAATTTAATCATCTGAATTAATATACTTTTAATTAAAAAAGCATAAAATCTAGATATAAAGTTATTTTATAATTTAATTATTTTTAATTAGCATAACAAAATTAATAAGAAACAATTTAAAATGTTTGAAAATTCTCATTAATTGCCCGTTTTTAAATTAGTAAATGTCATTCATAAGTGTAGATCACGCTTATCCATACTTCTAGAGTTATAACAATTTTAAGTTGTAGTATTAATGGGTGGTCTCAGTCTTCAACCTGAAACTGTCAGTTTTTTTATGCTTTATTTCCTACATTTTTTCTCAAGTTAATAAACAAAAAAATTGAGTTTTTAATATATAGAATGATTCAGATGAAAGAAAACTTTCATGGTCTCAGGCGGTCCAGTCAGCCGTCTACAGTAAGCTACTAGTTTATGCAATCTAATTTTTGAATGCTTCAAAACATAAATATATACTATAAAAAGCTATATTAATATCCATTTTTTATATAAATAAATACATTATTTATATAATATAAATATATTATAATATATAACAAATAATGATTCAGAGTGAAAGTAATTAAAGTATTCCTATTCTATACAGTGTAGAATAGGAAATACAACTGTTCAAATGCAACCAAATTTGTTCGGTGAAATTCCAGGACAGGGAGAAGACAATTCCGTAAAATGAAAAAAATTAGCACCAAAACTCACCACTAGGGCACTTTTCGCGCTGCATAACGCGCAATATAACAATACATAACGCAATATTCTTTGCTTATAAGGAAGTTTCCTTGATACATATATACAGTACACTTCGGAGTTTATGAATATTTATATTTTTAGTTCATATTTATATGTAATATATAAACTTAGGTATAAATTCTGCACGCGAAGTTTAGATAAAGTTGTACATAAACATGAAAATCTTTTGGATATTCTCCGTAGCTTGTATTATTGGTAAATATAAATTTTGTATCCGTATCATTAATTAAATTTAGGAGAAATAATCATGCAATAAAATTAATAATTTAAATGTAATCCGAGAAAACAAACAAAAAATAATTTTCCAAAACGAAAAAACAAGATTTTTTGTATATGGAAAACAATTATTTGAAATGGTATATAAAAAATTTAAAGTTAATTAAAAAATAAACGAATAAATTGAAACTCGTTAAATTAATTAAAAAGTAAAAAAAAATTGAAATTATGACAAATCATCAATCATAAGAACTTCACCAGAAATAAATTTTGAAAAATAATTTACATTCAAACTTAATTAATTAATAAATTATACGATAATGATTTAATATATTATAAATATAATTTCTTCTTAATTATTTAAAATTTTATTGTGTATAATATTAAACGATATAATTTCAGGAGAATAAATAAGTTACATTCTGTATATAATTTTCATAAAATTTTATTAAAAAATTATAATTCTACACAATATATTGTACTAAATAGTATCTTATCATTGAATAATACACATTACGTAGACACATTCTAACAGGCATATTAATGCTTTATATTAACTTATATGAAGCTTATAAAATTGCAACGTAGATCATGTCTTCAACCAAAGGCTCGAAATTTGTCAGAGATGTTACCCGTGTTCCTGATTTCATAGACCTCAAGTATGACAGTTAATAAATGTTTCTGTATCGTCAACAAATGTTGTCATCGTGCGATAAAATTATTTAGAATTCTAAATCCAAGCCCTTATTTGACCTTAAATGGAGATCTAAACAGAGCGGAGTTTAATGGGAATTTATTAATGGAGAAGAAAAGTATTTTATACGTTATAGTTTGAAGCCATGTATCTAGGATTTAGCATTTTGGCCCAAACTGTAATGTATATCTTTCTTCTGCACCAATAAATTCTTCATTCTCCTCTCCTCCTTACCACTAAAATTTCCCTTCACTCTCCTTTTTATTAGTAAATTTCCTCATTGCTTTTTTCTCCCCGAGTGAATTTCCTCACCACTCTCCTCTCTCTCCACGTAAATTCCTTCGCCACTCTCCTCTCTTTTCACCAGTAAATTCGTCACTGTAATAATGAATTTGAAAGCGAGAAGCCCGAATCTGTAGCGTATGTGTAAATCCTGTACTCACTCCATCTTTGAATCGATTCAGAACGGATAGTACACGTATAATTATTTTCGGATGCTTAAAATTAATTATAAAATATTACATGGCAGAAAGTAAACTATTAATTAGTGTCAGAGATCAGGATAAACATCTTTTGCTAACAATCACGTTGTTGCTGCAGCTGTTAATTACTTTATTGATGTGGAGTTAAAATAAGAGTTTAAAAATAAAGCAGTTTTAATATGTGAATTTTACTTAAAGGAATCGATAAATAAGCTATTTCATTATCATAAAGAGAAATTTAATAAATTTATATTAATCTAATTTATTTTATATTAAAATTTTTCTATCGATAGATTGGTAAGAAGCCATTTTTCTGTATTAATTTACATAAAATTACTACTAAAATATCGAGTAAATAATATTCGATATCTCATGTAAAATGATGCTAAATTGATTTTAGATATCAGAGTGATATTTATCATTTTCTAACTCGATTTATTGGATAAATATAACTGATAATAAAATTTACGATGAAGATAAGAATGGTGATAATCGTAGTTTTCACTGATATTACTTCGTGAATTGATAGCAACTAATGTTCAAGTAATTCGATACTTGAACATTAGTTGCTATCAATGCTCGATACTTGAATATGCTACTATTAGAAATAGAATTAGAGAAATATATTCATTATATTTAGATTAAAATAAAGAAAAATCTTTCCTGAAACAGGAAATAATAAAATTAAAGTAGGAATATTCATTTATAAAAACCTTATAAAAAATTTTGTTGCAGGATTTTTAACTTTCATAAACAACATTTGTTGATTATTGGAGATGCAATTCAGATAATCTGGATAATCCTTCAAAATTTCATTGAAAAGAGTAAGTATAGAGTTAAATTATCCTCATCTCAAAAAACATTATAGTGTTCTAGGTATATTGAATGCACGAAGGAATCTCTGCTAATGTTTGCAATTTAGAAGTACTAAGTGACCATTAAAAACAATGGCTGAATTGATCTTTCGCTTTCTCTAGTAATGTAAAAGAAAACGAAAAAACCGATAGTAAAGACTCTTTGATTTTCAATTTTTCCATTTTCTTCTATTAAAATAATAGTTCTTATAATTTGATAATAATGAAAATACTAACGAATTATTTTTGTTGAATAAAATTCATATTATTTAAATAAATGTAAATCAATTTAACTCATCCTGGATCACATATGTAAATATATTAAATTTATTCCTAATCCAAAGTGAATTATATGAATAATTCTTTTAGATTATTTTAGCAAAAATTGATGAACAAATCTGCTAAAAAATTGAAGTTTGTATTTAAAAATATATGATAACATGATTAAACAGAAGTAAAATATAACTAAACTAATTTAATAATTCATTGAATATAAGTTAAAAGCATATACAGTATGTGTTTATGCGATAAATTTTCTTTTATAATACAATATTAATTAATTAAGATTAACCCTTTCACAGATACTTCAGAGAATTTTTTCTACTTAATGCTACTTACTAAAACTTTAATTTTTATCAAATATTTATAAGAATAATAAGTAATATGCATTAATTTCAAAATTTTATAAACAGTGAAATAAGTTAACAATCTTTTCTTATAATTTTTAGTGAAAAAAAATAATATCAAAACAAATCGTAGTAAACTGAAAATTATTGGGCTGATGCAAAAGTTTCTGGAATTTTCTAGAATTTTGTAGTAAAGCATTTAGTTCAGAAACAAAAAGCAGTTTATTCAGGAAAATAATTTCCGTTACATTCAAGCATCTTATTCTATCGATTGGGCAGGCCACGGATTCCTTCTGAATAAAACTCTGGCTGTTATGATTCGAAGAACTCTGCAAGTGTGATTTTCATCTCCTCGCCATCAGTAAATTGCTTTTTATCCAGGAAGTGTTGTATGGCGCTGAACTGAAGAGATGGTGGTATAATGTCTGGGCCACAAGGGTATGAAGGAGACACTCCCAGCCGAGAGTAAACAGCTCCTGCTGGGGCAACATTGATACGTGTGGTCATGTGTTGTCATGAAGAAACCTCACTATGCTCATCTGTGGCCGCTTATTAGTGTGGCGAGCTTCAGCCAAATGTTGCAATTGAACGCAGTAGATTTCTTAAGTTATAGTGATATTTCAGTGAAGTATTGTCAAAAGGAGTGGTAGTGAACATCTTACCAAATACACAGCATAACCATACGGTAATGCAATTTTGTTACGTAGAATATTTTTTCACTAATGCTTGCGCATATCAACACTTCATTTACAACGAAACAAGAAACCTCTAGATGTCGTTTACCGGAAAAAAATTTCGAATATTCTACACAGATATTGAAAATTTTAGAAACTTTTACATCAACCCAATATTTCTTACACTTACAATACTTTAAGAAAACAATTTTTTAATATCTATTTTTCTATATAAATAAATATATTTACATAATATACCGTGTAATTGTAATTAAAGTAATGCTATTTAACATTGTCTAGAGAAATATTTAGCATTTCAAATGCAACCAAATTTCTTGTAGTGACATTTCAGAAGATGCGAATATATTTCCGTAAAAAACATTAGTAGCGAAACTCACCAATGTGGCACTTTTGGCGCTGCAAGCTATGTAAAAGCAATTTTATTTGCACAAGTACATGTTTTACAATTATGTTCTGAGTATAAAAATAATCACAAATGCTGAATGTGATTTTTTTCCGTCTATGATGTCCATCACCTTGTTAGAACGCGCAGTATTTGTGAAGATGATTTGTGGAAACAAAGGCAATACTGCGGCTGTATTTTGGGAATTTTGTTGCCATGAGAATTTACGTCAAAGACAATTGATTCCAAATGTCCTCAGGTGTATGACCATTCAATTCATGGAAACTGGATATCTGGAAGGTTAACCTGGTCGTGGGTATAAAGCTATCACTTCACAAGTCTCGTTAATGATGTATTTCTATAGCTGTTGTTGAACTGTCAATGGATAAGTTTCCAGGCTCCAGTTATGCACGTGCAATGTCAAGGCAGTTTAGTTTAGCGTACAATATGGAAGATACCGAGAAAGTTATCCGTACAAGATCAGCAACCAGCCGCTTGCCATTAACAGAAAATCCAAGCCATTGCAAGGGAGGATACTATGGAGAACGAGACATTTTTATTTCAGTGACACAGTGAATACCTATAACTAACGCATTTGACCATAGAAAACTCATATTTTCCAGCAGATTCTATTGAATTCATAAATATGGCTATGAATTCATATCAGACTTTTATAGTAAAAGTGTGAATTCCCAGCCATAGCCTATTTATCTCATTTTTGAAGAAATTAATCTCCCTGCGATGGCCCTGAGGCGAAAGATTTGCAACGCTTTTGTATCCCAAATGCAACAGTGGCAATGCTTTGAGTCAATTATTTTCATGCAAAATGGAGTGAGTACCTTCACATATCAGACGCTGTGTACAGCAGTTTCTGTCACCAATTCGTCAATAAAAGAATAATTAGTCGTACGACTTCCGGGTCTTAATCCATGTGATTTATGGTAATTGGTAAACTTGGGAAGCCAAATTCACGAGCAAAAAATACTGATATAGAAGGAAATCTTCTTGTAAACAGCAAAAATCAAAGAAATGCCTAATTTTTAACAGAAATGGCATCAAATGAGAGCTAATCGCAAAATATTAAAAATAATTCCAAAAATATAACAATTTTTAGTATAAAAATGTACAGTACTTTGAATCCTCATTAGTTTAACGCAATTGTAAATATTAATCCCCAAGTTTCTGAAACTTATTATTAATACTTTAAACTGACCTTCGGTGTCAAAATAATCAAATGATTTATAATTCAATCATTCTTTAATTAATGATTTAAATTAATTATATTATTATTTAATAAATTAATTTATTGACTTTTATATTATTTTCCACGAATAAAATTAAGTGATGTTATGGTTAATCTATTTATGAATTTAATACTATATTTAGTGTTGAGTAAAGATAATCTGAATTAATTTAAATCGGAATATTTTAATGAGGATTAAGTGTCTTATACACTAAAACTCTATCACGTGATAAATTATTAAACCACATCTTTATATGACGAACTAGCTGTTACCCGCGACTTCGCCCGCGGAGGTTTTGCAAGCAAACACCATTTATATTCAGTATTTCAACAACCATAGTAATTGTTATATAACACCTACCGCCGAGAATGATGAGAATTGCTGAGAATCAAACGAACTATTTTCAATTTGATCAATTTTCTGGAACGTTTACAATCGTTCAATAATCGAACCAATACGAATTTAAAAAGGTTCGAACATTTGGTTAAAAAATCGAAATAGATAAAAATATTTATAACAATGTCTGAAATGTTATTAATTTAATACACTTAAGTACTTAATGAAGACTAAACGTAACAAAAAATCACATCTAAAATAGTACAGTAGAAGCCGGTTTTCCGGTAAAGCCTTAATCCTCTCCCCCCGCGGGGGAATTTCGAAAATTTCCTTCTTAGTGTGCGTTTTCATGACGTACCCTAACTGTGTACCAAATTTCACCTCTAGGTTCAGCGGTTTGCTCTGGGCGATGATGAATCAGTGAGTCATTCAGTCAGTCAGGATAAACAATTTTATATATATAGATGATATAATCTGAGTTTTCCTATTTCAGCACAGAAATTATGTGAATATCTGTAAAGTTATTCGAATCATAGAAAATAATTTCGTATCTAATTGAATAGTTTAACATAATTATTTATTTATTTAATATTTTCATATTTAAAATTGTAGTGAAACTAACAACTTGAGGCAACAAGAAAGTCCATGAGTAATGTTCATTTAAAACAATTAATTTTAATTTAATTTTCATATTTAAAATTATATTCGTTCTTCATTCGCAATTTAAAATAGTTTTCAGTAAAAATTATTTCCATTTTTAACGAATAAATAAATTTATGACATGGGGAATTAGTTAAAAATGAACTTATTTTTTTACATAAAACACAAAAACAAAATTATATTCATTTAGAATTTTAATGAAATTCTTGGAAATAATTGAAAAATGTTTATTTTCTAATGAATAAATACTTTCACTAGAAAAATTTCTTTATAATTTCTACTAAAAAATATTAATTTTTCTTGATATTTCTTCGTAAATTTCTTCATTTCTTGATATTAAAAAATATTTCTTGATGAGTTAAACATTTTCAACAAATTGTTTTCTGTGATTTTCAATTAGAAAATTGTTTGTTTACTTTTGCGTTCTTCATCGAATTTTTTATTTTTTTCCAATATTTTAACTTAAGATTTAGTTTACTAAAAAAAAGAAATTCTTCAAATTCTTCGGACTTCACAGCAAAGAAAAACGAATAAATTTGCATTAATAGAAGTAAATTTCCAAAATTTAATATTAATAAATGATTACATATTATTAAATTAATAACTAATAATTTTTTCCTATAAAAACCATATCTACTTAAATATTAGAAAAAGTAATCTTCAATAATCTAACATTATCCTCTCCCGTCACTGCTTAAATCCTTTCATAAAAGTGAATTCTCATCGATCAAACTAAAAAAAAGTGTTGACGTCTGACAATTTCAATTTATATTTTTAGAAGAATACTATATAAATATAAAAAGGGATAAAATATTAGTTTTTTTAATTATTTACGACTGAAGAGGGCTGAATTATTCATTATTTGCTTATATTATAGGACAATTTAATACTAATGTAAATTCTTAAAAATTGTTCAATGCTGACTAAAAAGTATTGCTATCGTTAAGAGTAAAAAATTATTCTTTTTCATTGAAAAGAATAATTTAAATTTGCGAAAGACTGTTTTTGGTATATACTATAAGAAGAATTTATTTGGTCTTGAGTTTTAATTTGAGCTGAAATTTGAAAAAAATTGTAGACCTATAAATTCTCACTGTTTGCCTGTCTGTTCTTCGTGAATCTCGAGAACGGTGTTAGATAGATGAAAGTGGAGACCAAATATTGAAAGATTAGAAACAGGAGTCCAATTAATTACATGCGAACTTCCGGGCTAGACCAGAAGTCATGTGATTTCAATTGAAAACTTTTTTGAAGAACGGAGTTACATAGATGACCGGCACGACTGTTCTTGTCGGGAAATGTACGATTTACAGAGGAAAGACACTGCTAATTTGGGATGGAGAGCATATGTTTTAAATTAAACGACTATTCTAAGTTAAATGATCGTTTCAAAAGCATTCATACTAACGTTATCTTCCAAAAGCAAGGTGCATAAGGTGAATACATGAGAAAACAACTGTGCTGCCAGCCGTATAACTGCATACATAACCTCATATTCTCTATAATACACTTAATAACAGCTATAATAAATTGTTTTATTAAACATAATATACATTCTGTTTTTGTCATTACTGAAATTTGTTACTGTGAAATTAGCATAAGAATGTCTCGCGTATTATATTACTACTTTGTGACGATTACATGAAATTTTGATATTGTTTCTCTTGTCGTATACTTACGACCAAATAGACTTGCGACCAAGCTGTCGTAAGTCGAGGTATATCTACATATAATATTAACTTATATACAAAAATATTATTGTTAACAATACAAATAAATAATATTTTAGTTAAATTATTCGGCTATAGAATATTACCAATGAAATTTTGCTGAATTGTCGCATTTGGAATCAATTAGAATGAACACTGCAGGAAAAATCAATATACTTTGTAAATATTGTAAGTACTGTATACCTTTGTAATTATTATTAATTTAACATGAAAATACAATAATATAAATTTCAGTTATTTAATTCTTAGTTTTTCTCTTAGCTTATTCCATTTAAGTACGCGATTATTGCTTTCAATGAGCCTTACACAATTTCTACTTTCTATTCATTCTTAACTCAGTTTTTTCTGTAATATTAAGTCAGCAATTTATTTAATTAACTTTTTATTAAAATTCTGAAAAAATTTATTATTTAGTAACTTAGGAGATCGTATTTATCAGTCATTAACAATTTCTACTGTTTATCTTGGGAAGGGTTTTAAACTATGAGTAAAAATGAAAATGTAACTTAATATATTACAATAATAAATTTAAACTTTAAGTTAATTAATATAATAAACACTTTTAGAAATTATTGAAATGATTTTACGAAGTATTATAATTTTTAAAACAAATTTTTCTAATGTAGCGTAAGTATTGCTATTTACTCTTAAAAATCTGTCCAAAATATTAAAGCAACAATATACAATTTAATTTCATTAAAATAGTTTTTCTAAATTAATAAAAAAAAATATACTTATACATCAAACTAAGAATTTCTTCAATTTTCTAAATTACATTGATCTGTACAAGTTATTTTTACGTGGAATTTCCTAAAGTTTTCACTTTCATTGATCGAATTTGAACGATAATTTAAAGAAATTAAATTCTCAAAACCCAAAATTATATTTTAAAATTTTATTTATTTCTCCTCTTTAATTTATTCGAGTGACATTTAAATATTTGATGTTATTTCGGTAGGTAAGAAAGATTCGAATTAAGAAAATATTTCAGATTTCACTCATTTAGAACAGTAAGGAAATAAACCGCTAAAAGGAAATGTACTCGCTAATTGTGACAAGTTGTGTCGTGGAATTACTGAAGATAATTTTAAGTAGGTACTTTGAATTTTGATGAAGAAATCTGATATTAAGACAGGAATTACTCTCCACTTTTTCAAAACATTTACTTTCAAAGACTTTACTTGTAAATTCATCCAGATTTTTCATCCTTTTCGCTCAATTAATACACGTAATTATATGTAAACTTAATCACTAAATGATGCTATTAATTAATTTTAATAATTTTTAATAAACCCGTTCTGTAATTACCGAACATTATTATCATTTTTCATTTATAATTATTCTAAATAATGCTGTAAAATAAGTAGAATTTTACAGATGAGCCCAATTACTACTCTTGATTGATCATTTATTTTTATTTCAATTCCTATAAATTAAAAATACGGTAATTTTTTAAGTGTTCTGTGAAATTTTTATGATAATATTAATTTAATTAATTTATATTTAATAAGATATTATTATTCTCATAAGAAATATGCTTTTGTAAAAAGTTGTAAGAATTTCTTACAGAAATTTTTTAAACAAATTTTCTGTGAATTATAATAAAATTTATTTAATTATAAAAACGCTTAAAATAAATAAAAATAATTTTTAAA
>NW_019385322.1:180542-229613 GCF_000671375.1 Centruroides sculpturatus | reverse complement strand
TTAAAAAAAATATATATATATAATAAAATAAACCATTTTTTTGATTGTTGTTTAACTTTGATTTTAGAAACTTTAATTAATTTAAATGAAAAGGTTTTAAATATAAAGAATTAAATAAGTTAAAACAAATTTATATTAAAATTTTTCAGCTTAGACTTAATTAAATTTTAGATTTTTTTCAAAATTTTACATAAATTTATTTATAACTATTATTTAGTTTATTTTTGTTTTATAATTGTAATTAAGGTTTCTCCTTAATTATAAATTCATTGTTAAGCATATTTAAATTATATAAAGTACATTTATATGGCTTATAACACAATAAATAAGACTACTTTGTAGGGCTTATAAGGTTTATAAATTCCATAATATTTAACCCTATAATTTTGATAATATTTGAAAATTCTAGCGTAAAACACTTAAAAATAAATTAGCTTTTAAATGTAAAAATCGAATATATTAAAACTTTTTCATTTAAGTTAATTAAATTCTACTAAATTAAAGTTAAACAGAGACATAATTATAATACAGTATAATATAATAATTATTAAGATGAATATTACATAATAATAAAAACTAATTGTTAATAAAAATTTAATAATTGTAATTAAAAAAACGATAAAAACTATAATTCCTTTTTTTTTAATTTAAAATTTAAGATGATTTATTATTTATTTTTTACAATAAAAATAACAGCTTTCATTTTATCACATATTTAAATATATATTTAAAATGTTGATAAGACAATAAAATTAATTTAATGAAAATAAAAAAAATTATAATTTTCTTTTAAAATTAATTAATTTTTTTAGTATATAACAAAAATATTAATTCTTATATTTTTTTATTACTTTCATCTTTTATACATTCAAGTCTTTACAGAAATATGAGAACAGTTCATTATTATTTATAAAAAAAAACAATTTAGTATATTATTTTTCATAAAAGAAATGTCACATTAAGAAAATTAAAATAAAAATTATTGTCATCTTGTTTCCTTTTTATTATTTCTGGAAATAACAATTTGTAAGATTTATATTCTCTCCATTCTTTACAGTAATGATATTATATTTTTGAAGTATTTTAAGAAATATTACCTGGAAGAATTACTTTAAAAAATTGGAAATTATGATATAGATAATAAAGTATAAACTATAAAAAATAAATAATATTTTATATAAAGAATATTGAATAGTATAAATGAGTATTAAAATATAAAGGAGTTTTTTATAGTCAAGGCGGGAGTTAGACTTATTGTGGATCTAGATCAATGATTTTCAACCTAGTAGTGCCACAAAATAAATTATAATGCTAAGAAGCGCCATAACACTTACAGGGTCTTCGAGAGAAAATAATAGGGCTTTTTCCCTAAGCCAGGGAAAACTTGGAGGTCCGTAGCGATTCCTACCCGTATAAACTAATGTTATTTTTACTAACAAAAAATAAAATCGTTAAGACTACTTTTACAACAAAAGTTTAGTTCAAAGAAAAAAGGGCAAATGGACCTGCTGTACCCTAGGCTTCATACAAGCGTTCGACGGTCCTGAACACTTCTTACTTTTATTACTAAAAGTACAAAGAGCGCAATAACACTACATTGATAAAGTAGACATGTCGAAGAAAATATTATCAAGTTGGGTGGCACTTATAAAAGGTTGAAAAACACTGTTCTAACCTAAATTGTTATTTAAATCCGTTTAAAATAGATACCGAGAAAGTTATCCGTACAAGATCAGCAACCAGCCGCTTGCCATTAACAGAAAATCCAAGCCATTGCAAGGGAGGATACTATGGAGAACGAGACATTTTTATTTCAGTGACACAGTGAATACCTATAACTAACGCATTTGACCATAGAAAACTCATATTTTCCAGCAGATTCTATTGAATTCATAAATATGGCTATGAATTCATATCAGACTTTTATAGTAAAAGTGTGAATTCCCAGCCATAGCCTATTTATCTCATTTTTGAAGAAATTAATCTCCCTGCGATGGCCCTGAGGCGAAAGATTTGCAACGCTTTTGTATCCCAAATGCAACAGTGGCAATGCTTTGAGTCAATTATTTTCATGCAAAATGGAGTGAGTACCTTCACATATCAGACGCTGTGTACAGCAGTTTCTGTCACCAATTCGTCAATAAAAGAATAATTAGTCGTACGACTTCCGGGTCTTAATCCATGTGATTTATGGTAATTGGTAAACTTGGGAAGCCAAATTCACGAGCAAAAAATACTGATATAGAAGGAAATCTTCTTGTAAACAGCAAAAATCAAAGAAATGCCTAATTTTTAACAGAAATGGCATCAAATGAGAGCTAATCGCAAAATATTAAAAATAATTCCAAAAATATAACAATTTTTAGTATAAAAATGTACAGTACTTTGAATCCTCATTAGTTTAACGCAATTGTAAATATTAATCCCCAAGTTTCTGAAACTTATTATTAATACTTTAAACTGACCTTCGGTGTCAAAATAATCAAATGATTTATAATTCAATCATTCTTTAATTAATGATTTAAATTAATTATATTATTATTTAATAAATTAATTTATTGACTTTTATATTATTTTCCACGAATAAAATTAAGTGATGTTATGGTTAATCTATTTATGAATTTAATACTATATTTAGTGTTGAGTAAAGATAATCTGAATTAATTTAAATCGGAATATTTTAATGAGGATTAAGTGTCTTATACACTAAAACTCTATCACGTGATAAATTATTAAACCACATCTTTATATGACGAACTAGCTGTTACCCGCGACTTCNTTCTTTCCGTTTGAAAGGGTTAAAGAATCTGTCTAATGTCGATCGCTTTTCTCTCTTCTTCACGATTTTTCGTAAGTAATTAATAGCATTGTAATTGTAGAGACCCCGAAGCCTCAACCTGGTTTGGATGCCATTCTAAGACCGTCGTTCTGACATCCTCCCACTTCTACAAAGAATCTTTAATAACAGATATCGGCATTAATCCTCTTTTTCGGAAGAAAACATATCTCGTCGAGTTTCTTGGTGTTCTTCATTCGAGAGTTCTTGGCATTCTTCTGTCGTCGGATCCGTTTTAGGTTACATTACGAACTCTTCGATGACCTGTTTAACTGTTACACCATATTACCCAGCAACATTAGGCATCTTCTGCTCACTCTCTACCGTTGCTATTATACTCTCACCTTTCGAAAAGAAAAACAGACGCAAAACTTAACGAGTGCCTACCCGACAGTCTCGCGAATATACAAAAGAATTGTTTTGTCAGAAAAATAAAAGGCTGGAATTACAAGGGAGAATTTCAAAGTTCGGAGGAATACTATCCGATCGGTATATACCGGCTTGAGCGTCAATGTCGACGTCTCCCATTCTCTGAAAAGTTTCGAATTGTTGCCCGAAGACAAGGGAAGACCAATGGGTATTCATTATTTTACGTCGCTTCTTCTTGTGTTTGTTCTGTGGGGTGTTCGTTATCCGATCATGTGTTCGTTGTCCGAATATAAAAATCCATCGCGGAAGTGTTTGTTATCCGATTTGTTCGTTATCCGATCTGTTCGTTAACCGATCACCCACTGTATATGTTCTGAAAGTTTCAGGTTTCTATCTTAATTACAAGTGGATGAAATTTAAGTTGCAAGAATTTATAACACGATAAAGGAAGTTACAGGAAAGCGTTTAATATTTTGAAAAATAAATTTCAAGTTATTACTGGAATTAGTATAAAATCCATATAAACACCTAAATATTTTCTTTATATCAGAAATATTTTCTTATCAAAGCGTGAAAATGTAAAAATGTACACTTGTGATACTTTGATTCCATATCTTTTTTCGGTGCTTTATCGATAGACCAGAACTATAGAATATCACATTTAGAAACTGAAGAAAGAAAAACTACAAAAGTAATTCGAATGTAGGATTTTCAGATTTATATACAATTCTTTTTGTGATTTTCTATCGACGTTCTTAAAAATTATCACATTAAATAAGGTCGTAATTTTTATTATTTTAAAAATTAATTTTAAATTTAGTATTATTATGTTTTAATGATCACAATATAAATAAATTCTAATATGTTGATAACATTTTCCTTTTATAAAACTTAGAATTTCATAATAGAACGAAATGTACTCAGTAAAAATACTTAACATTAAAAAATTATATTTTATATATATTTTAAAATAAAATGAAAGTTAATTTTATTTTTCTTTCGGATTTTTATTATTTTCCTAATTTTTAATATAGATAAGTAGACTATTTGATAAAATGATTATAACGGTATGGCTAACTTCAATTACATCAATCTTCGTTTATTTATCAAAATATTTTATCACAGCATAAAAAATAAGCAAAAAAATAAATTTAGATGATGATAAAATTTAAAAAAAAATTAATTAAAAATTACGTATAATAATGAATTCTTTTGCAAATTAAATTATTCATAAAATAAAAAATTGATGTGCTTATTTCATGTATAATGAAATAAGCACATGAATAATTTAAAATATAGAAAATGATTACCTCCAAAAGATAATAATTCTATACATGTAAGTTTTGATTTAGAAATATTTCTTTTGATTTTCCGAATCTTGCAAGATAAAAAAAAAAGTAAATTTCATAATCTGGAAAAAGAGAAAAAAAACGCAAATTCCGGATATTGATTTTAGACGTTCATGTAAAAAAATTGAAACTATCGTTTCTGAATTATGTCGTTATAATTCAATAATAGACATGTGATGCTTAGTTTCCTAACAGGTATTATCGCCTATTTCTAGATAGAGTGAGCGATTTCTTTCTTCTTCCCATCAAATTCCTAATTTTGTGGATGGCTCGAAACAATAACATAATGGATAACGGAAAAACAAGGAAAGAAATGATTGTGCTCCATTGATGATAATAACATAAAAGAAGAATAAAGTATTTTATGAGGGATGTCTTTATGAAGTTTATTCGTGTTATTGTCTGAATAAAATTAATAAAATTATTGTGTAAAAACTTTGATTTTTAATCATTACACTAAATATGGCACTGTTTTTTTATGGTAACTTTACTAACTATATTTTCACTGTGCAATTTGTTTAACGGTGTTCAATTTTATAAGGTTCAGTTTTAGAGTACTGTATTCAAACTTATTATTGTTATTTTTTACAAAGAAATAACAGTATAAAATAGAAAGTATGAATATTCAAATTAGAATGTAAACTCTATGTACTTAAGCTTATAAAATTATAGATTATTTTACACAATTTAACTTTTATAAACACGAATAAACACTAATTGTTCACTTATATTGCATCGTTAGTAATAAAATTACACGGTGATTATTTGTTCACCCTTTAAGACAAACATAAATAAAATTATATATTTATATTAAAGCATAAAAGTTTAAAATTATAGCATTTTAATTCATTTAATCAAGTGTAACATAGAAAAAGTACAACTTTTATATTATTTGTGACTTTACTAGAAATTGATTCATTTAAAGTATAATTTTAATTTAATTATTATTTTTTTTATTTTTTCAGTAAAAATTTTAATAATAAAGTAATAAGGTTGAGATATAGAATCTGCTTTTATGTTTTAGTTTATCAATGTTTCTTATAATGCTAAATTTGATGATTTAAACGAGATTCTAAGACGAATATATTTTACTTTTTTTTAATAAATTAATGTATAATCTGTACACTTTATAATGCAATTAATTAAATAGAAATATAATACATATTTATATCCTATAGTATATAATCACTGTAGCAAAAGTCTTCTAATACATTTACGTTTAAACTTTTACACAATAAAACATTATTCGATCTTTTTTTTCTTGAAATCAAAACTTGAAAACAAAGAAATGATTAATTTTTATTATGTTTCAGTCAAAACATAATTAATATTCATCATTTCTTTTGGAAATCTCTAACACCAATTGGAATAAAATACAATCTCGACTTTTCAAGTATCTTAACAAAAGTTATATTTTTGTAATATTTCTAATCACTCAGCTTCATTAAAAGACTTCAGCAAAAGTTTTTAAAGTTTTTAAAGTTTATTAAACTTTTACCTCAAATTTCAGATAAGTAACGTATTTTTTTTCATTCCAAATTTTTGCCTTCCATTTAAATATTATGAATTTTTACTCATTTGATTTTTGAAAAGATTTATGTTAATTTTAACAGAAATTATTTCAATAGAACTAAAATAATTTTAACGATAAAAATTCACTAAAGTATAAAAAACATAAAAATAAAGTATACTTAAATTATCAAAGTAATATAAGTAACGTAATGAGTTTTTTTTCAATTTAAATATTTTTCAATAAGAATTAAAAGTAGATTAATATTTATTTTAATTATTTAATTTCAATTTAGCAATTGCAATTAATTCAAAAAGTAATAATAATAAGTTTAAATTTCTACTCAAATAGTCCAAAAAACTCCTACATGAATGAGAAACAATACTAAAAATACAAGAAATTTAAAATTAAAAAACAACTAACAGCAAATGTAATTAAAGATATAAAGAATAATTATAATTTTTTAAACAAAATGATAATTGTAATTATATAAATGTCAGTATATTTAATTGTTATACTGTTTATTCAATGTATTAATTTTTTTCGCAAAACTTATCTGATGTAATCGAGTACAGCATCTTTTCTCAATAAATAAATATAAATATATAATTTATATGAAAGTGGATGACGATGGAAAGATGAAACTGGAAAAAAGAGAAAGATGAAGACAATAATTTATACAATTATATGCTTTCTATTAATAATAAATATTTCAAATATTTTACAAAACATTATAAAATAAGTTATTACATATAATTTATCATAAATGCAAGGCAAAGCGAGAATTTAATTTTTGATTTCTCTTTAAATATATAAAGTGCTGTTATGTGGAAGAATTTATACAATATGAAAATGTATGTACTTTCTTTGAACATTTTCTCCTATTATTACCTCATCCTGATATATATAAATATATATATATATAAATATACATTATTCGTAAAAAGTGTTCGAAAAGTTGGAAACTTTCTATCTTATAAATTGAAATATAAATTATAAAACAAACGTTATTCTTGTGAAAATGATAGAAATGCCAAACAATAAAACAGAAGTGTAAATTAAGAATGATGATGCTTAAATAATAAATTATTTTTTCTTCTATTATTAATATATATATATATATTAGTTTTATATATAATGACTGATTATTATGGCGTGCTCTAGAGGCATAAAGGATTTAAAAGTTTATAAACATAGTCCTTCTAACGCTGCAACAATGCGTTTAAAAAGTTTAAATTTGTCTAGCTACCCCTTAAGATACTTATCTGCAGAATGCTAAGAATTGCAAATTCGTCAGCATCTTGCATTTCTTGAAACTTTAGTAAAGCACAGAAGCTGAAGGACAGCAAGCTTGAAGCTTTTTCTGCAGTTCTTATTAGTGCTCAGAGCAGCATCTTCAGGGGTAGCAAGTCTGAACTTTAACTTTTTCTACCCTGCATTAATGCGTTTTAAGGTTGACATTTTTGTTACATGACATTTTTGGATTTTTTAGGCTTCTAGAACACAACATTATGTTTAGAACACATTGTTATGTATAGCAGGATATTTCAAGGGATTAAATAAGTGGAATGGATTGGGTATAGGAGTGTACAGTTTTCTGTATTTTCTGCATGTTCGTAGAGAGTAAGCATTAATAATATAATGCAGATCAGTCAAGCGATTTAGAAGTATACAGTCACAAATTCCATTTTATATACAGAGATTAAAACAAAAATCTAAACCTCGTTTAAATTCCAGAACTCTCATCATCGTAAAGAACGAAGAATTAAAGTGCGAAAAATAGAACTCCAATAGCGTTTTCGTTTACGTATGGAATTTAGAATATATTTTGATATTACATTTTGAAATAATATAAAATTTTTGTAATGCTAATTTATTAAAAGTGATGTTAGGGTGTAACTTTTTAGTGTAATATGCTAAGTAATTATATTAACATAATTTGTTTTTCAAAAATGAGAGAGAGTTAACTTTTCGAATTTTTTTCTTGTTGGGTATATCCAGGTAAAACTAATGCTTAAATAATTAAATTGTAAAGTGTTTATATTACTTGATAATTTTATCAATATATCTTAAGTAGTTTTAGTTCTACAGAATATTGTTTACGATTCAAGGGCTATAATACTAAAGCATTACTAACCATTTTTAAATAAAATGAAGATCAACGGTTTTGAATGATAAAGTAATGACCCTAACTCTCTAAATGTCAACGCTTTAACCTGATCAGTATACAGATATGTTTAGAAAGCTTCTTATTTTAAGGAAAATGTTCACTTATTACTATTTATTTATTATATTACGTAGGAACTATCAATATTTTATTGTATAAAGAATGTACATTTTGTTCAAAATAATTAAAAACTATTTACTATTTACTATTGTTCTATTGTTTAGTTTTTATCACTATAGTTGTTACATACAGAAAGACTAAAATTACGAAATTAAAGATATAAATAGATATTCATTTCTGATTACTTATATTAAATAATAGTGCACTTTCTTGGTAAATTATTTTAAATATTCTGCTACATTCAATTAAGAAAAATTTGTATAATTATATTACCGTACAATATTTATTTTTATAATTGGTTATGACTTGTTTTACTGATATAGTTTTATTGACATACTTTTGTTTAGGGATTGTGTTATAAATATCGTTGAATTGAATCTATTTAAATCAATACATTTTAGAACGAAAGAAAATATTTAAATTAAGCTACTGCAATAACTTATTTTCCATTATATCAACATAAATATTCTATACGTTAAAGAAAATGTTGAAAGATTTTGGAAACCAGCGTACTCAACAATTAAAATTTGAATACTGATAAATACTGTAAGATCATTTTAATTTAAGTAGCTTTATAATAAAAATTGATCTTGTAGAAAAAGCTTGAAGCTTTTTTTTTAATTTTTATAATTTTCGATTTACTAAAATGATTTGATTTCTGTATGCACTACTGATAATTCAATTAGTATTTACCAGAACTGTCAGCAATAGTTGAGGTCTCTGAATTCTTTTTCATCCTAATTATTTCCCTCAATTAGTTTTATGAAATTAATATTATATAATAGTGATATAACGAATATTCGGTTACTATTCGGTATTCTGCCTATTTTTCACTATTCGGCCGAATACCGAATACCTAAAAACAGGAATAATAAATAACAAAAACACAGTAAATTAATAAGTTTGGTATGATTTAATGTCGTTGGGTTAAAGTTTGATTTAATGTCGTTGGGTTAATGTTGTTTGTTTATATTTATTTATAACATGCACAAAATAAAAAAGAAAATAATATTAGTCACATGTATTCCCAATTTATAATTACAAAGATCAGCACACGTACACGCCTATCGTTGGAGAATCCTCACACATCTGAGGGTCTGACCCTGCCTATCCTTCTTTTTAAGCACTTGTCTTTGCTCTTCCCTTTCTCTTTGCTCTTCCCTTTCTCTTTCCTCTATCGCTCTAATCCATGTATGCCTATGCATACATCATAATACGCGCTCACGATACTTTCGATACGTCACTTTTCCGTCATAGAGTTCCCATTTTACAACTACGTGACTCATCCTGGTGATAATGAACAAAAGAGACAGATAGGACGTCGGTATAAGTCACAGTTATGATTTCACAGATTCGAGACAGCTTGGAAGCCCGAACGGCCCCAGGCTTTCGCCCGTGCTCGCTAAGTGACTTTCATTACAATCATTTAGCTTTCCGAAGTCTATGACAACAATTTTTTGCATTGACGGCCGCGAATTTCGTGCCAATAAGCTGCCTCGACTTGTTCGATTAAGTTATCAACTCAATTTCATATTTATTTTCACATTTTCACTTCGCGGTCCTTCTCTATTCTTTTTCCGTTATTTACACGTGTAGGTCATTTCATTGTTATCCACATTTGATATCATCATTTATCACATACTTCCATGACACTCTTGTCTGTCCGCTACAACTGCCAAGAATTAACGCTATTGGTGAAGCGTAATGACAGCGGGCTAATAGAGAACAGGATCCTTGCCATAATGGGGTTTGCGCGCCAATTTTCGTACGTGCGTTAATCAAGCCGAATATTCGGGCACGCTCCTGGCCGAATATTCGGTATACGGCCTGAGGCCGAATATACTATTCGTTGCAACACTATTATATAACATTATACTGACGTATAACACATTATATATGTATATGTGTCATATATATAGTCATTTTTGTTCATTTTAAAAATAACTTCATAATTACTTAATAAAAACTTCATAATAAAATTAAATTAATAATAACTAATTAAATTAAATTATGGATTTTAAAGGAAAGGATTAAAAGCTATTGTCTTTATTCAGTAACATATCATGCAAGAAGTAGTTATTAATATAGGCTTTATTATAAGATGGAGGAAATGCATTTCTGGTATTAATGACCCCTCTTCAGTCCTTATTATAGTTGATTATCGGTTACAAATTGACATTAAAGAAAATATTGGGTAATTGACTGGGTAGAATCTGTTTACAAGAGTTGATGTAGATGGGTAGATAATACGAGGTAAATAATGTTTAAAATACCAAAAGAGTAAACTAAGTATTTAATGTTACATAAGGTAAGGGCGGGCATAGTGTTTGAACCATCCTTAAGTTCACGGCTTCTTAAAATCCATAACAAAATCAGTAACGGACGTTTAATTAAATTAAATTACTTTTATGAATTAATAATTTCAATTGTTAGTTTGTAATAAACTTCTACGTATTAAATTAGAAAAATAAATGTTGATTTGTTTCGCTAGTAATACTTCAAAGAAAACTTTGCATGCGCTAAACTCGTGTAACAAATATAAAATAAATTCTTTAATTAGAAAACAAACTTAAATATCTAATACTTAAAACTTACTAGAGGAAGAGAATTAAATCTCTGTTAACGAAATTAAAGTTATATTTTTAATAAATAGTATTCTTTATTCTAATTCTGTTAATTAATACCTTTATCAGAGATTATTATTCAACTGTAATTGTTGTTTACACAATTGGAAATAAAAAAGAAACATCCTGTAAACTTTTGCATAGAAATTCATGTATTCTTGTTATTATTTCTTTACAAATATGAAAATAAACGATAATTTTTTTCCTGTTTTGAATAAACATTCAATAATAATATAGAATATTTTAGTCTTTAAATATATTATATCTGATACAAATCTCCTAATTAAAACGCATTGATTCTTTTTCATACTGCTTACATGGGATTATATCAAATACATTTTTGTCAATTTTCATTTAGTTCCATAATTCAGATTTATAATTAATATTTATAAAATAATACTAAAAATAATATTTTAAAAAACGTTCATATAAAGCAAATCTACTGTATATTAAGAATAGTCACCATGCAATATTACCAACAGATATGACTGGTACTGCAAGGATTAAAATAATAAGGTAAATATTAAAATAAAATGTTATCATTGTCATGTTTATCACGAAGTGTCAAGAGAATGAAATCAGGGGAGGAGGGGTGTCAAGGTGTCACTATAAGCTATATTTTTTCAGAATTCTAAGGAATAACTATGAAAAATTTGATGTAGTTCAGTCAAAAGATTTAGAAGTGTATAGAGAACAGATAGACGTTCAGGAATTCTATTATATATAGATACATGTAGTCGGAGTGTTAAAAAATATATCGTAAGCATTTTGCTTTATACAGTAAAGCAAATTGCTTTTGATACTTTAGAAAATAAAATATTAAGAAAGAGTTTACAAGAAAGTTCAAGAAAAGATTTTAACTTCTAACTTTTTAATAACACACATAATAACAATGAAGATTTTTAGTGTTGCAAATGTACAGTGTCTTGAATGTAATTCTTTCGATATTNAAATAGAGATTGGTTTCTCAGAAATTACATAGGAATTTATTTAAAAAATGTCATTCAGACAAAATGGAAAAATATTTATATTCTTCATTGTATGTAGAAAAAATTTTTGAATCGGAAAATAAAATAAACTTTACAATAAATCCGAAAAAATGATAATTCCGTAATCAGAAATTTAATCCATGATTGAAATTTCATCACATGCAATTCTGATAAAATTCTGTCAAAAAAAGAAATATATATATAATAATACATAAATGTCTTTTTACACTAGTTTCGAGTAATAAATTTATTGCATTTTTAAACTGACAAGTGAGTTATAAAAAATAATGTGATCAAAATAATAAAGTAGGGCTTTAATAATATTTCTATTATTCATTAAATAGAAAAATGTTTTTTGAGTTACAGTATAATCATTTTGAATGTTTCGTAACGCAAAATATAACAATAACCATACATTTACATTAACAAATAAAAGTATGTTTGTCCATAAGTAATTGTGTTTAAATAATAAAAAAATAATCATCAATGATAAAGATATCAAAAATATAATAGCAATATAAATAAAACTAATTTTCCTCCAGTCATTAGTAAATATGTTCAAGTGTTTCTCGTGAGATGTAGCAAGATGGAACACATCTTCACAAGGAAACTTTGTTTGATCATCCATTAAACAGTTTAAATATGTAAATAGGCTCGATCTTCGACTAGGGATGTCCTAATACCACAAAAATGTCGATACCGATATCACGAGTACCTTTAAAATAACGATACGGTATCAGGACAACCATACCTTCGAAATTTTAACTAATGGTATAATACAGATTATTCTAAATTAATGTCAGAATTCTGTCATTATCAACTTCAGACATTCATCGATTTCTTTTTGACAGAATCTGTTAAAAAAGTCTTCAGCTAGGAACTTTACAGATCATTTCAAAATGTAAGCAAACATTTTATATCTGAGTTTATACAATCGTGATTATTAAAATTATATTAAAAACCTAAATTTTCAGGACAAATATTAACATTATTATTGGCTTTCGTAGTTGTGATATTCGTCATAATTTTGACTTTCCAATTAAAACATTTCTGTTAGAAACAAAGTTAATAACTGAAATGAAGTAAAGCATAAAATACTGAAGTAAAATCAATATGAAAGACGTTGTTGAAAGTTAATGTTACCTAAGCTTTACAATGAGGTTATGCGTATATTCACTTAGAAGTACCTAGTTATTTACGTATCATAACACAATCTGTCATCGATCGTGCCCTTGCGGTCCAACTCCTAATTAATTAATAATTGTTTTTCATAATTTCATACATAATTCCAGAAAAATCATTTCAAACTTCAAGAATATTTTTCATTGAGTGATTACGAATAATACAAAGTAAAAATTTAGATTATTACAAATTTAAAAATACATAAATAAACTCTTTTATATTCTCAAAGAGTTTATTAATAAGTAATAAGAAAAATAAAACTGAGGTAGAATTTATTTTTAATTTGAAAAGAAAAATTAAAGTTTATTTTTACAGAAATTTTATAAATATTAAATTATCGAAAGGAAATTATCAAAAATACATTTATTCATATTAAAATTTTATGAAACGTTTAATTAATTTTTTTATTAATTTATAATTTATATTAATGCAACCTTGCTGAAATTTTATTTTTTAAAATTAAATTCTTTTACAAATCTTAAAATATTTAAATTTTAAATTTATTTATTAATAAATGTTTTTAATTTACAGTCGAACTAGCCTAACTGTATGATAATGTTTTATATTTACGTGTTTCCTAAGTTAATAACTTATATTTATATAGGGTGTCCACTTTGACTTCTATCAAGAGCAACAAACATGCATCAAGTGCAAAGACGATTATATGCATGTGGTGACGTGTTTATTGTGCAAAACGACTGCATTCAGCATCAATACAAAGATGTAAGACGGTCGAGTGTGGAGTTATCGATGGCACGTGACATTCCTGGTATTACCGTTTCAAATGTTTCTCAAATCTGTCTTTCCAATTCACCAATACCATGCGATACAGCTAGATATTATCACATACTGATTATTTAGATAACTACACAGGAAAAAATCAGTGAGATCGAGTTTGGGGAAATTAGTGGCCATGGAACAGGACCGTGTTGTCCATGCTACTGATACATGTCTGTTCCGAAATGAGATAGTGCACCATCGTGCTGTTACCAAACCATCTATACTAAATCATCGAGCTATTTACACATCCTCGAGTTTAGGATGTTCAGATATTGGTCACATTTGTCATGCTGTAAATTTAACTTTACGTGTACTACTCAAATCACTTTGCAGCATTCATCGCATACTGTTCTGATTGCAGATAGCAGCGGAATGGATGCATGTCATGGCAACATACTATCCACAACCTACTCTAACCTGTGCTGTGGTGAATAGAGCTTTTTTTTCCTTGAATAGATGTTCCAGTGAACATCCTGTATATTTCATTAGTAATTTACACAGGTGAAATATTAATTTAAAAATTCTAAATACATCTTTCTTAATATTCTGACTCTTTTCATATTCTTAACAAAAGCCTTTCATAAATGTGTAAATGTAAGTATTAATGAAAGATTAAAATTAATTTTATAAAAATTCTTTCTATTTTTAAAAAAATAAAGAAGTTTCCATTATATTTATATATATATATATATATAAAATTATAAATCGAATAAATTAAAACGAACGTTCACTTTTTAGAAATTGTTTAAGTGTCGACATGAAAAGTCATTAAATAATCATTAGTCGATTTGTTCTTCAGTTCTTTTGTTTGGACAAACAATATTGACTTTGCCTTTTAAAATTTTATCAATACGAAATAAAATGATTCGTAAAAAGATATCGATAAGATTGTATTTTTAAATTTATTCGAAAATGCATAATGTCAGAACTTAAATATTTAAACAGCAAATACAATATGAAGGCGATTCGCCTTCATATTGTATTTGCTGTTTAAATATTTAAGTTCTGACATTATGCATTGACAAAAAATAATATGAATTAATTTACTATTCACGAATTATATTAGGCAGGATGAAGGTTGGTATGACCTTTTTCGAAGTAGTGCCCATCGAGTTGTATACACTTGGCCCCACATGTCTGCCAGTCATGAAATACGTATTCAAAACTATTTTTTGACGTCATCTTCAGAACTTCTTGTGACGTACTGCGATGGGTCGAAAGACTAGACCTACAACTTCGATTTCAGAAAAGTCACATCAAGCAAGGTCATAGAACTCGATGTCGACTACTTCGAAAAAGGCCATATCAACCTGGACCCTGCTTAATGTAAATCGTGAGTAATAAATTCATTCACAGTCTTTTTTGACTCGCTTTTGTATTTTACTGTGTTAAAATGTAACACCCAATATTATCAGTTTGGAACGTTAAATGAGAATTATTTTGTAATTATATATTTAAAATATTACAATATAAATAAAACTAATTTTCCTCCAGTCATTAGTAAATATGTTCAAGTGTTTCTCGTGTTAGGGTGTAACTTTTTAGTGTAATATGCTAAGTAATTATATTAACATAATTTGTTTTTCAAAAATGAGAGAGAGTTAACTTTTCGAATTTTTTTCTTGTTNGTGATACAAAGAAAACAATAAGCTGTATCTTTATATTTTTATCTAGAACTGCAATTATATATATTTTTAAATATGACAAAATCATTTCTAAGTTATATATATAATTAATTTCCAAATATTTTATTATTTTATCCTTAAAGTCTATCGATTTGCAATTATTCAAAAGATATAATAACCCCATTAAATACTCAGGAATAATTGTTAAAATATGTTAAAATAAATATTACATTCCTAATATTTACAGTCAGAAAACAAAAAATTAAAACATATTGTTTTTTGTAAGTATTCAGTTCAATTATAAAAAATATTATACAGGATGACCAAATGACAAGTTTATTCAGACACTAATAATAGATTGTACACAGAAAGAAGAAATACAGATCAACGTATTCAGTATTAAGTACTAAATACGTTTAGTACTTAATACTAAATACGTAGTATTTCAGCACTTGTGTTTAAGATGTAGTTTATTATTGGAACAATTAAAAAACATAGTTCGTTATTATTTTATGCTATTACTTTGATACGAAAGCCAGTAAATTGTTAATATCTGTCCTGAAAATTTAGTTTTTTAGTATAATTTTAATAATCACGATTATATAAACTCAAATATAAAATGATTGCTTACATTTTAAAATGATTTGTAAAGTTCCTTGCTGAAGATATGTTTACAGATTCTGTCAAAAAAGAAATTGATGACTGTCTGATGTTGATAATGACAGAATTCTGATATTAATTTAGAATAATCCGTATTATACCATTAGTTAAAAGGTCAAAGGTAGGAACGTCCCGATACTGCCGATACGATAATGTATCGATGCTTTCCTTCGATTCTGAGTACTTTTTGTATTCAATATTTTTGGTCCGATACCGATACTGGTATCGTTACATTTTTTACAAATGAATAAAGTCAGCTTGAAACCAGATTTTGCAGCCGAATCAGAAACCGAAATAGAATTTTACAATATTTCGGGTTAAGTTAACGTCATATAAAACATATTACTGACAAAAAAATCAATAAATGTATTGTGTCAAATTTTATTTCCAGAATCTATTTATGCTTAGAGTTTTGAGTTTTGATTTGAAACTATTTATAAATAAATATTTAGTTAAAACATTATGCACTAATTTTTTATTGATCAACTTGAACTCTCAATAGTTTAAAATGAGCTACAATTTGTATATATTATTGTTTTTGGTAATTGGTTAGTTTATGCAATATTTTTCCTAGATTTGTCACCACGGCCAGACACAGAGGGACTAAAAAGGCCCGAAATGCATTTCGATTTCAATAAAGGATGTTATAAAGAGTAAAAATTGTCTTCTGTGTCTAAACGTTGTGACAAATCTAGTAAAAATATTGGATAGAATAGCCAATCTCCAAAACGATAATTGATTCTACTAGATACGAAGCAAACAAGAATAAATTTGTATACTTGTCTGCACTTATATTTGTAAGATTTCAACACAACAAATTTTCGATGTAAAGACACCGTTTTACCTCTTCACCAACTTATTTATCCCTATCCCACGTGTAGTAGTACCCTCAGAACCCACTAACATGACTGTAAATCTTGGGGTCCTTTTCTATACGTAAGACATCATACGAGTGTAAACTGAAGTACTGACTGACACACTGATTTCTGAACTAGATATTTGAGATTCAATTTCCTGGAGTAAGCAAAAAATATTAATTGCTGCTCTGGGGCTCACTCGGCCTTCATTGTACTGAAGGCTGAATGAGCTCCAGTTTATTGTAATGAGTACAGTTCACCTAGTCTCCTTTTATGCGGTCCATTTTTATGCGATTTTTTTACACGTCGTTCTTTGGAATGTATCCACCGCGCAAAAAGAAAGTGTACTTTCTCGACAATAAAAACAACTGGAAGAATGACCGAATAGCTACATTCGGCAAGAATTTGAAAAAGAAAACATTTAGTTTTTATATCCGATACCAGTATCAATACTTTTGCAGTATTGGGACATCCCTAAATGAAAGTATTGAATTTTTTTTTGTTTAATTTAATTCGAATTAAGTAGATTGTTCGATGATATGTACAATGTATTTAATTCCGTTGCATGTTTTTCATTAAATTATATTACATTGTTCTGAATGAGTTAACTGATAAGTTACATTTAAATTCTACTTCTAAATTATTTTAACTCTATAAAGTTCAATTTTCATAGTTCTTCATGGAATCAAATTTACTTTCATGAAAAAATTACGGTTTATTTTAAAGATTTTAAACTCAAAAATTTCATTATCAAACGTCAATAATACCATAAAATTTCATGAACAAATTTTTACAAATCCAGAAAAGATGCAAACCTTTCCAGGCCAAACTTTAAAATTGTGCGTTGTGCAATCTGTTATGAGATTTTATTTAAAAACGTTCTATATTATTAATTATTATATAATTAATATATATCCAATCCAAATTACGCTTTATTTGTAATACGGCAATTGCCTGTTACAATGGGAGAACCATAAACTTAAATNAGTAAAAATATAGAATTTTTCCTGGTGTTAAATAATAAATTATATATTTTTATTATTTCCGTAATATTTATTAATATAAAATTATTTTTAAAATATAATAATTTCAATTAATATTTTTGGAAATTTATATTAATAAATATGCCAAAATATGAGGTATTGTGATTGATTCCACCTAAGGTGTCAACGTAAACAATTGGCATAGGTATGATAAAACTGTAAAATTTAGTGACGTAACATGCGAAACAGAAAAATAATTAATATCATAATAAACATATTCATAACATAACATAATTGTGACCTTTCACTTTAATAACAAGTCAGAAATGTATGCTATATAATCACATCAAAAGTGTTAACTATTTGTTTGAAATATGTCTGAATGTGACACGGTTGAATGAGAGGCATATCTGACATATCATTTGAAAATGGCAGCTTGCCATTATAGAAACCCGATTGTAATGGTCCCAATTATAATACGGGAAGCCAAAATTAGTTTGCACAACTACATGTGAAATTTCCTGATCTGAATCAGTTAAAGTTATTCGTGTATTATATTATAAAGTTAAGCTTTATGGTATAAACTTGCACAGTTTATCTTCATCATTTTCTTTATTTATTATGAAAAATGAATTATCAATATCAAATAAGATGTAAATTATCATTAAAATATTTACAAAAAATATATTGTAATTAGATGTTAACAGAATCAAATAATTTATTATAATTTGATACGAAAGTGACTATGAATTTAATATTTACTTTAATTGTTGGCAAATATTCAAGATAATAGATAAATTATTCGTAATTTGTATAGTAATATTATCATAAATTTAAATATATTGAAGTCGGTAACAACGATGACTTTATTAAACAGTTGTGTATTGATATTAATTAATTGTTCGATTGATGGAATAAATGATGATTTAAGCTATGTTTTAAAAAAATGATGTTACCATTATACATGTTAACAATACAAAAATAAAACATTTTCCACTCAAAATTATTATATTATAAATATTTTTATTCTGTTTATGTTAACATTTGTATAGTGTCGACTTTAGTTATAACGGATTATAAAGGGGAAGAGAAAATTCGATAGTGTCGATTGTACTTTGTGTCCGAAGATGTTATGGTTATACTAGAAAATGAACTCGTATTAGAGAATATGACAAGACATTCAAATGGTCTTATTTTAATTAAATACACGGTGAACAATCCACATTACTCTTCCACACTGGAGTAAATAATAGCTGCCTACGCATTGCCTAACGGACACTCCACATATTAACTGTAGTAATCTGTATTGAACAGGTTTATTGGGTGTTTAAAACCATCATTGTAATGTAGAAAATTGACATAGGTATTAAAAAACTAAAATTTAATAACATAACATGCAAAAAAGAAAAATAATTAATTTTACAATAATCATATAGTCTGTCAAACTTACAGTACTTAATTATTTCAAGTACTGTAAGTTTATAAAATTAAAGAGTTATAGCCTGTTTCAGCAACAAGTTTTTATTTATCAAACGTTTTCGGCTATTTTAGTAGCCATCATTAGGATCGAACATACATGTAATAGAAGTTTATTTAAATTTTTACGCTCTTAACAGTGTTCCAAACATGAATCTATGATAAATAAATTAAACAACGTAGAATACAAATCATAAATAAAAAGATAATAATAATAAGGAAAACATAAAATACAGAAACATCTTTACAATGCCGAGTTGAAATTTTTAATCATATTAATATTATATATATATTTAATTAATTTAATTTAATATATGCTTTCCACCTCAAATTAATAGTGACTTGCCCCTGTATATCATACTTTTCCTTTAGCAATAGAGTCGTGCTGGTCTTGTAGCGAACTCCTTTCAGGAGAAAGTGTTTGAATTGAAATATCGTAACTTCTGATGCAAATCAAAAGTGCATATATCGTATAGTTAATCGGGGCCTGCGCCGATAGCCGAAAACGTTTGATAAATAAAAACTTGTTGCTGAAACAGCCTATAACTCTAGTTTAAGAAGCTTACTAACTTACAGTTAATAAACCTCTTAAACTAGAGTTACATGTAAAATTATCCGTTTTGACAGAATTCTTGGAACAAGCGGTTTGGTTTGTTGTTCGAATTATCGGGATTCGTAAAATGTAGGTTTAGCTGTATTTAATGTTTTTACTATTATTCTTTTATCTAAATAAAACATCGTAGGGAATTCTCTACAGTTTTTAAAGAAACTGTATTATTATTTACTGTTTTATAATATAAAACAGTTAGTGAATTGACATGTATTTAATTTATCTGTTTAGTATTCCTTATTACAATAAGGACTCCTGATTATGATAAAGTAAAACTTAAGTATTTATTTTTTTTATCTCAGTTGCATATTATAAATAGCTCATTTATGATATCTTGGAGCCCCTTTTTAATATTAAAATAATACAATTAATTTATTGAAGCCTACTTTCATGAATCGAAATAGATGATAAATATTTTATTTCCGAATTAAATGCATATAAGAAACAAATAAAAGTTCTTTTTCAATTGAAAAGTAACTTAAAAAATTAAAAAATTAACTTCTTGAAAAAATTTTTTAAAAATATATTAATGTTATTCTGATAGACATTCAGGTCTTAAGATCTTTATATACAATAATTGTAATTTTATAAATTTTTTCTTCATCTACTCCAAAGTTACACGATTTTTTATACCCTTTCTAACTCTTTTACTAATATTCAAATATATAATTTAATGTTATGAAAAGTTATAAAACTTTACACTAACTTTTCCACGTTTATTTATTTCATTCTGCTCTTCATAATGTTAAGATTAAAAAATAAATTTTCAAAATTCAGCATCCATAAAACAATCTTCGAATATTCAACTACATTGACGTTATAAAACTAAAAATTTGTTTAACAAAATATGTTGTGACTATATCAAGCACGAATGTATTTGATCGGCCGTGATATTTTAATAACATTTTGTTCAAAAAAAAAAAAAATCAAATTTTCTTTCCAATAACTTGTTCTTAGAACTTATCAGTTTAGTATAGTTACTATTCTGCTTGTATTTCCTCTATTGAATGGGGGTATTGTGTGAAATTTTGTATCCTCCTAGATAGAAAATACGCTAAAACGAATATATAAAAGGCATAGGAGACAAAATTAAAGCTTTGATGGAATTGTAACATGAATTTAGCAATACTTTTTTACTTTTTACTACTAATAGTAAAAAGTAAATTTTTACTATTAGTAGCAGTTTTTATGTAATTATCATGAGTTTTTACAAGATTTGGGTATACAGAACATAAAATAAGGATATATACAGAACATAAAATAAGAACATAAAGATATACAGAACATAAAATAAGTACTTAATGCAGATAGCCGAATGGACGAGTGTCAGTCTACCATCACTCTAGAGACCCAGAATAAAATCCAGAAGATGGAAAAATCCCAAGAATTTATAGGACATAGTCTGACTCAGATTTGTCGGAGCCTGTTGATTACTATCTAGCTGCTTCCATTGAGAACCAAATCCACAATGACAGGGGCAAAATGGCGATAAATTTAATCATACTCATTATCGATTTCCATAATGAGTATCATTAAAAGGTCATCTTACAATCCATAGAACGGAAAAAGTCAGAAATTAAAACGAAAAATAATAATCTGCTATGGAAGACATTTTCTTCCATAGCAGAATATTGTCAACACTAATGCCGAATTTCAACAAAAAACTTAAAACTTTCTTTGCTTCTTCAATAAATTTTTCTGAAAAACAGAATATAAAGTGATTACATTATCAATTATAGAATATGTGTCACAAGTGTAGTGTGGTAAGTGTAGTGTTCATATGATATGTTATTTACTATTAGCCATTGAACCAATCTATTATAGAAAATTCCACACAAACATTTTCGAAATTGAATTCAAAAGAATAATATCTCTATGGTTTTCTGATTTGTCTTCAAACAATTTTTAAAGAACTAATACTACAACTGAGTTCCATTTCTCAGGCATAAAAATCTTAATAGAAAATCCAGAAAAAACTAAACATTGACCGAATCCTCCAAAATTTCGAAGGGATACTATCCGTATTTAGAGGTATTCCAGTTTTATTAACTCAATTGAATACGAAATCGCCTCTGTGGCAATAATCCCGTCCAATATAGGATGAATCCGCTTCATATAACTATTTAACAACGAAAAAATTGTAAAATTTACAGTATTTTTTAGGTTATTTGCAGAACCAAATAACCTAAAAAATGTGTATACTATTCGTCATTGTAGTACAAAATTCTTATCTATTCCACGGTCTTCTCGTGACGCGGATTTTTACACATATTACAAAATACCTTTATATTTTTCTGTGCCACGTCTTGAATTCTTAAAATATAAAATAAATTCTTTTTGGTTTAACATAATCAATTGAATCCTCTATTCGTAATGAAATTTCTATTTCTAGTGTCATCATTTGTTTTCTTTAATAGTAAGGCGGAATTCCTAATCAAACCAATTTTTATGACTCTCATTATTATCATTACAGCACATGCTCAATTTACATGCAATGTCCATAATCGCATTTTTCGAAGCTTGTAAGTCAGACGAACTTACCCATCCTTATACAGAAGAGCGATACAGAAGAGTTAACCAAACCAGACTATTTTTTTCTACTACAATAACGTATTTAAAATAAACAATTACGGCTCCCTTTCACATTAACTGAAGTATTAGGAACTCTCTACCTCAAAATAAAGATCAAGAATTTGGATCGGAACAACAATTCATATAAAAAATTTCAAACAATCCGAAATTGGCAGAGACACGATTAAATAATCTATAATAGATCCATCAACCTTCGACATGTTCGCTTCCTTCAGCGTCTATCATCCTACCGTTCAAAGTAATCAAATTTGCTCCTTTCAAAGCTCTAACAATTTATTTCTTTATCCTTTGATATCTTTTTTTTATTCTTTAAGCAGATCTACAGGATTCATAATGGTGTCCGGATGATGAGTGAAAGGACTTGATCTATTCCAGCTGGGACCATCCGTGAGAAATGCCGGGATTTTTTGACCTTCCCAGATTCTATCCTCGCCTCCTACAGCGGTTGAGGTGCCATCGCTATAGGGTCCATGATCCATAACTGCCTCGACCAATCTTCTATTTGCTCGACGTATATCAATATTATGTTTACGACTAGAATTGCCAACTCTTCCGAATTCTCCGAGAAACTTCTGGAATTTGGCAATAGTCTTTAAATTCTTGGACTTCTAAATTAAGATTTATTTTTTCCGTATACTCGACAAGCGATCAGCTTTGGGCTATACATTAAAATGGACTAAAGAATAAGTGACAACGTTTTGATTACTGAGAGTAAAAACATCAAATCTTTCGTAACTTTTTCGGAATTCTGTAATCAACTTTTGAGCTGGCAATATATTGCAATCCTATGATTCCACTCAATCATAGACTTATAGTCCCGGATCAGAATCCAATTTAAGTCTTCATCCAGTTCTAAGTTAATCGAATGACCGAGTGGATAAAATCACAGATCATTGGTATTTGATTGTGGATTCGTACCCGACCAACGCTCTGCCTACGTGAGTTTTCTGAAATGTTTTCATATTCTTAACAGGCGTTAAACAAATGAAATAAAGGAAAATATTTTCTGTAGAAAGTCCTTCTCGAACGCAATTCTCCTTTGACAAATCGTCCACGAGTTGTGTTGTCTTCTTCCATCAATCAAATCGAAAGTTACTAAAAAGAAACTCAAAAATATTCTGTCACTATTTTTTCTACATATATACAAAATCTACTAAATTATTAATAATTTAATTTAATTAATAATTTAATGGATATTAATTAATAATCACCAGAAATTTTTATTATTATAAATAAGTTAAAATGAAATATTAGATGTAGAATCGTCAAAATCTAACCAACCATAAATCTCCTATTAGAATCTCAAAAGGCTTTAATAATTGCATAGTTAAAATAAACTAGCGCGTCACAGATAAAATTATGATTCTTCTTTTATACGAACTAAGTCTCACAAAGAAATAGAATATCAAATTGAACCATAGATTTCCAAAAAAATTTCCCAATGTTTGTTAAGCATATCAGCAGAGTTCCAGGCCAAACAACCAATTGAATGATCCACTGATTGCCACGATGACACTGAAACAATGCTGTCATTTTCTTAAAATTAAAATTTTTAAAAACAAGATTATGTAATAATCACTCTGGGTTTACTTTTCTTTTTATAATGCTTATACTGAATACTTTTCCAAATTTAATAATTTAAGATATTTCATTAGAAAATTTCCGTACGCTTTTATTGTACCCATCTTTGATTCATTAGAAGATTCACCCATACCAGATATGACCGCATTATTCACAAGATATTGATTATCAACTGCTTCCAGTTCATTTTCCAAGTAAGACAAGTTCTGATGTATGTTCTCCACAGCTAATTTATTTAAGCTAGAAGCTTGATCATCACTTTTCCTTGTCCACCCCTCAACGACAGTTAACCATGATTTAAAATCAACCAAAGCTTTGTCTATATTTTTCAACCATTCCGTTCACTTGTTCAATCTTTCAATAAAGTTAATTCATCTAGCCTATTATTTAAACAAGATGAAACTGTAATAAAGTACGAACTCCTTCCTACACAACAAAATTATCATTATCTAGTAATTATTCAGTTTACTCTTCTTGGTTTGTAGAATTCCTTTTAATTCTACTTGTATATATTTCCCGAAAAGTCAGAGTAAAACTCCTCTTAAATCGTTGAGACATATGGAAAGGCCATTTACCTATAATCAAAAATTAATTAAATTGAAGATAACGTCGACAGAACTCCTTCACATACTTTCCGATAATTATTCCGGTATAAATATTTCCAATTACCAAAAATTATATTATCAATTAATTTAAGTGTAATTAGTTGGAATCACCGAAATTTCTACACGATGATTTCCACTGATTACATTTAGTTTCATTCAATAATTACGTTTAAAATTGTCGAATTTTCCAAAAAAATAGTTAATTTTGTTTCGTTTTTGATGATAATTTTCGTTCTTTATTCAAAATTTAATTCATTTCTATTCATTGAAAATTACATTTAAATCACAAATTATACAGTAAAAAATCATTATTTTATTAAAATTATTAATGTATTAATTACTATTATTTTATTTTTTAGTAGAAAAAAATTTATTCTTAAATTAGTTAAGCTATAATATTGTGTCAAATACATCTTAATCATTTCGATTCTTTCATATATAAAATGAGAACGTAAATGAAAACTCAAATTTTTGTGACAAATCTTCTAGACAGGATTTTAATTTTTATAAATGATTTTAACAAAGATTTCTTTTAATAATATTATATTATTCCTTAGCAGTAAGCATCTGAAAAAAAAGCAAAGTATTCATGATTTTACGGATGCGTGAGAAAATATCCACGTGCAACATCCTTTGCGTGTAACTTTTTGCATTTTAATTCAGTCATCTACTAGGTCATATTACTTCATATATATTAGTTTTGTAGATATTATTGATTAGAATATTCTTAATAAAGATTTTTCGTTCTAATTATTCGAACTATTTACTAGAATTAATTTCAAAAGAAGAATTAACGTAGAAGATTATAAAAAGAAAATGATGTCCAGTTTATACGGATTTATTTTGTTTTTAGCTTTCTACATTAATTATTTTACCTTTTATTAGGCTATTTTTCATTTTTGAACAATGCGTGAAAGTAGAAAAAGAATAAAAAATATCTAACTCATCTTGTTGCATTTTAATTAATTCTGATAACTTCAAAAATTAATTAAATAAAATTAAAACGTAAAATAGATACAAAACAAGATATTGTAGCTGTCTTCAATTTATTGTACTTTTTATTTTAAAAGAATAATTTTAAGTATTGTAAAAATTAATGATCGAATTAATTAAGCTTAATTTTCTTTATCATTAACTTTTGTGTCATTGTTTAATGTAAATAAACATAAAATTCTTTGTTAAGCAACTGAAGTTATATTAATTTTTACTTATTTCCCTACCATTTGTAATGTTATTCAAATAAACAAAGTAAAGGCAATCGAAGAATCAATTTTGGAGTCGTTTGATAAGTCGAATCAGAAAAACAAACGAAAAGATGGATTGTAANAAAAGTATAAATATTTTATTAAAAAGAATTCTCAATTTTGATTAAATGGTTTAAAAAGTTAAAAGAAATTTTAAAGTATATTGTAAACATTCATCGAATGTGTAGCTAAAGGACACGAAATTATAAGTTGAAGGGGAGGATAATATATTTTTTTATTAATAAATATAATATTAAATATTTACAAACTGTAATTTTTTTGCTCCTAAAAACTATGCAAATGAGGACAGTTTTTTAATTTGTAATTCTTATAATTACATTTATTAATTGAATTTATACAACAAATCACAAAATTTAGTATTGGAATTTTGTGCTGTCGAAAACATTTTTGTGATGTCTTCTCCTCATACTTTAAGCGATTTTCATAATGGTACAGGATTTTTCAAAACTTGGATATTAATCAATGAATTTACGCAGTGATGCGATTTAATTATTATAAAATAGAAAAAAACGCCTTAATTTTGAGGGTATGGATAGATTTTATAAATTGTAAATGCTAATGAGTAAAATCGCCATTAAGTCCAACCTGCTTGAGACACTCGATCCTCCTTTATCTCTTCATTCCCTCAGTCCTTAACTACCAAAATTTAACAGCAACAATTTCCCTGATACTTAAATCTCTTCGCAAAATTTCAGAAAATTTCGACAAAAATCACAGGAGTTATTAAGCTTCAAGAAGGGTAAAGAAAATCGTGCGAAAATTTTTGCTCTCGTGTTGTTTTTGGATGCGCCACTGAATATAGGAGTCAATAAAAGAAATTGGAAAGAAGAATGAATATGTGTTTATGAAGAATAGAATTGATAGTACAGTACATAATAAAAATAATAAAATAAAACATATGCTATCGAACTAAATCACAAACAAAAGACAAGCCAAATAATGAAAATCATTCATCAAAAATTAGTCACAACAGACAAACTTCTATCTCATAAAATTCTTTATTACAAATATATACTAAATGTGATTAACTAAGAACAAAGTAGCAAGATGTAATGAAATATAACAATGTTCATCGATATTTAAAAAGATCAATACATAATACTGATAAACTGGAAATCTAGAAATCGGTATAAAATACAGAATACAAATCTATTGATTAAAATCAAAAAACACAGAAGGGTAAGAGTTGATTATTTTCGGTTAAGTAGTTTTGGGCCATCCTGTATATCATTAGTTGTATTATTTTTAATTTAAAACGAATTATATAATTCAAATATAAATATTTATATTATACTTCTTGTCTTTAACAGACGAGTCTATTTAATGCTCCCTAAAATGTAAAATGTCAAAAACAAGTGTAGATTTGATTGTTGTATACTTTATCATTTTAGTTTTTCAGCTTTGTTATATACAGAGAAGGAAAGTATGACAATTGATCAAAAAATATTAAATTTTTACATTTTCTGGATACAGGACACCTTGAAACGTCGACAAATGCAAAAATATTTGGGTTTTTTTCTGTGTTTATGTATGTTTATGCATGTGTGTATGGGAAAGAACGATTTTGTTTATCCTCTTTGAAGCTTAATAACTCACTGCTTTTTGTCGAAAATTTCAGAAATTTTGTAGGGAGGTTTCTGTATTAGGGGTATTGATGTTTGTATGTTTTAGTGGTTAAAGGTTGACGGGAGTAACAGATATAGGGGGATCCGTGTGTCATATCTCGAGTGGGGTCATATTTAATGAAAATTTTATTCGTTATTAGCATTTGCATTTTTTTAAAACTCGTCTCTTATCCTCAAAATTAAGCGTTTTACCGTTTTATTACAATTAAAAATATAAGAAGTTTTTAAAATAAAGTATCATAACAGATGGTGCCAAACTCAGTTTTGAATGTTGCCAGGAAAATTAAGCAACTCGTTGCTGGATGATGTTTTACAATTGCTCACGTCATTTATAAATATTTTAATTATTATATCTTTTGCTACTACAGTAAAAACTCATTAATTCGAAGTTTAATGGGTAAAAATTCTCTACTCAGAGTTTAAAAGTTTAATACCCGATTTTCTCAAATTTCTCTTTCCAATTATCAAGCCGTTTCTCAAGAATCTGTTTACAGAATAATCAAAAAATTGACGGGCTTAGTAGAAAAATGGCGTATCCAGCAAAACAATTTATTTTAACAAATTATTAACAATTTTGTATTTTTGCATTATTGATCCATCTAAGAAACTTTAACGATACAATTATGTTCCTCACGAGTTATACAACTCCATTATGTTGTGTATTAAATGTTGTATATTAAAGTTAAATGTAACGTTGCTTGTGAATTGAAACGCAAACCCTTTTTTTTCTCGAAAACTTCTCAATGTAATATATGCCGTTTTCCCAGAAAACACCTCAATTGTATACTGTTTGTGATGGTTTTAGGTGAATTGCCATAGTGTCCCTTGTGTCCCAATCAGAGAACTCCGACAACATACTATATGAGTAATTTTACTCATATAGTATGTTGTCGGAATTCTGAGATTGGGACAGAAGGGGCACCATGGTCGAAATGAGATTTTAATGGTGTGATGTTATGTTCGGCATAGATCCGTAGTGTTTGTTTACCTCGATTGTCTGTGTTCACACGGAATACAGCAGTAAATTAAAATCACGGACCTATCTATCAAAGAGTGGAAGATATACAGTACAAGAAAATATATTTGAAATAGCGACAATTTCGACTTAACGAAATTACATTGTATTGAAAACCCTACATACTGTGCCTAAGACTTGTAGAGAGCTTAGATACTGTGTCTTATTTTAAAATTAAATAGTCATGTGACGGCAACCGAGGCGAATTATGGCGTTAGCCTACTATTCTAGGATCAGGAATTATATCCAGGAAAATACGTCTTCAGGAATTTTTCATGGATATGCCGGGTCTTGTACCTTATCGCCCGCTAGCTTCCTAGTGGATCTGGTTGAGCCTACAATGGATATGGAGAGAAAGGGTCCTCTTGGTGCCTTAAAGATGGTAAGAGTTTTAAAAATTAAGTAAATTTGATTAGATAGATGGAATAATGCAACGCAACATATAGACAATTTGCTGTGAGAGATACTGTATCTTCAAAAGGATTTTTATTAAAAAACTGGTCATGTGAAGCGTGAGCCCGCAACTAGCTTCTAGTATTCAGTTGTTTTTATTCTTTCGGCCACTGAAATATGTAAATAAATAAACATGAGATAATATTGATATTTCTAAAATTAGAATAGTAAATAAGNCTAGGATTCATTTCGTACTATTTCAAGAAAGATATCTTCAGACGGCAAGAACTCTTATACTGAAAATGGAAAACCGAATAGGACACATATTCCAATTTCGTCTATAAAAACTTCTCTCAACTTATATATAATATAAAAGTAAAATAGAAATTTTTTCAAATTATCAGAAAAAGATCTATAGTCAGGTATTATGTCCTGAAAAAAAAATCTAAAATATTTTTTAAAGTTTTTATTTATTTATTTATTTTTAAATTTAACTTTATTAAATCCGAAATTATGACCAATATGCTAATGATATTGTTTTAAAGCTTCTTATTTTAGCGGTTTCTGAATGCAATCAACTTTATCTAATTTAATATTTCAGAATTAATTGAACGTTTCATTATAAACAAATATTTACTTTAGTGCAATTTAATGTATTTATTTTTATTGTACCTGTTAAATATTCAAAAATTTTATTTGTAGAGTTAAATCTAAAATTTCACATTTTTTAAAACTTTTTTTTTACAAAATTAAATACTATATTCTTAATTTTTTTTTATTTTTTGAATTGTTCCATCTTTAATACAATTAATTTAATAATTCCACTTTCTTAAAGGTTCCATCAAATATATTTCGTATATATAAATATGTAAATGATGTCAGAATATAAAGAATATTGGTTATTTATTTACATGGGTTACTTCAACCTTGTGGTACTAAACATGTAAGTTTTTTATAAACAAATATATATAGCCTATATATTTGTTATATCAGAACAAAAGCACAATTACCCTCATATAATTAGAACTAATGAGTTATACAAGTAATTAATACCTACTTCTGGTTTTATTTTAATTATTCATAAAATTCAAATTATATGCTATGTAAAACAAAAGGTAGCATCGGATCTACGTGACTCCAAGCATAGAAACAATAAAATACCCTAAACTAATAAATCAATGTATGTCTCCCTCCTTTAATATACGAAAATGAAGTGGCAAAAGAAAATATATAAAGCGATTAATCTGGAAAATGAACCATTTCCAGGTAATAAAACTTTGAAAAGTGTGTGGGGGCAAAATTATCTCATAGTACAGGTACCCTGACACGGGTTAAAAAAAGAAATATAAATATTCATAACTAGCAGACCCCACCACGCCTTGTTGTGGCTCAAAATGTATCTATTATAAATGTATAACACTTCTTCCTTGGGGGAAAATTTTTCGAAAAATTTTTTCTTAGTGTACATTCTCTTTACGAACCCTATTAAAACGCAATCAAAAACGCAAAAACCCGCATCTAAAATAGTATAATAGAAGCCAAGTTCTTCACAGTAAGCCTTAATCCTGTCCCTCTCCCCCACAGGGGGAANCTTTACGGTAACCTTTTCCGTAAGGCTTACCGTAAAGAACTGTCCATCTCCCATGTTTAACGGAATAATATACAGCCTATGTCCACCCTGAAGTTCCATTCTAAATATTGGTGAAAGAATTTTTGAAATCGGATGAGTAGTTTCGGAGATTACCTGCTGCATACAAACTAACATACATACAAACATTACCTCTATAATATTAGTATAGATTATAAATTATCACATTAAATAAAAATGAAAAACTTATTAAATTAATTATGTAAGAATTATAAATCACAAATTATGAAATATATTCTTGTACAGTAGTTTTTAAGTGAAAATATTAATAAAATTGATTAAATAAACATCTATATGATATTTGTTAATAACCATCATCAATGCATTAAAAGTATGATCTAGTGTTATGAAATTAAGTCTCAGAGAGAAAATGTATCTAACAAATCAAATTAGCATAGACAAATTATCAAAATTAAACTTATAAATATTAGAAACTGAGTTTGTTAATGATAATTAATATAGAAATGGACTGAAAAATAAGCACAGGATTAAAGAATCTTCTGAATGTGAAAGTGCATTGTAAATGAATCTTATGTGAAGATTATTAAAAGACGAGGTTGTGGCTATGAATATTCATTAAAGATTAAACCAATTTTCTATTATGGAACATTAGGAAATGCATAAAATTTAAAAAATTTACATTGTAAGAGTACATATAACTTAAGCATAAATTTCATTTTTAATTTAATAGCACAAATGATTACTTTCATTTACAAATTGGTACAGAAAGAAAATGTAAATTATTAACGAAGTAGTCATAAAAGATATTAATAATAAAAACAGTAGTTAATAAATGTAATTCAATTTAAAAACTGAAGTTTGGCTTAAATTAGAAGATAATTTTTTATTACATTCGAGTTGAAGAGAGAATAGATTAAGTTATGAGACCATCTATTAATTATGTACATCATTGTATACGATGGGGAGGGAAGGAACCGTGTCTACGTGACATGCAGATTTGTTCTTGTAAGCCTACTTACTGATGATGTGAATAAACTATTACAGATCTTTTTAAAGTCATTTCTTTGACACTAGGGATACTTAAACAAAGGCTTCCCAAACTTTTGAAGCCGCGATCTCCTTTTGGAGAAGATTTTTTTCTCCTGACCCCATTTTAAACGAGATTTTTGCTCTCGAGTCCCTACTGCTTTGTCTTTCTTTTCCGTTTAAATATCCTCTTTCTGTAATTATTATACCATTAAAAATCTCGTATCTCTGCGGGAAAAAATTTCTCATGGTTACTACCATCAAAACGAAAGTGAAAATTGCCTTAAAATTAAAAATGATTTATTTGTGTGTGTTTCGAATACAGAGTCCAATTTGATAAGGTAGTTTCTGAAAAACAAGCACGTGTTTCACAATAATTCTTTGTTGTAAATATAAAATAAATATATGTTAACACGGCTGTTTGTTTTATTGTATTAATTCTCTCTCGTCATTCTGGAATGTCGCGACACACTTTGGAAACCGCTGTCATAAACTATTGTACACGTAATTAAAAGCGGATGAAGTTTTCCAAAAGTACATCTTTGTATACAACAGGGTAGAAGGTGTACTGAAACTGTACGCATAATTAATGGACGTCTTCTATATAAAATTTGACTAATGTACAATGTTAGATAATACTTTAATTAACATAATCGTCGCAAAGCTTTTATATAAACGAACAATTATTTCATTGTAACATCGTCACAATGTAGGGCCGCAATGTTTAATCATATTTTTTAATTTATTTAATTTAAAATATATGCTCTTCAATTCCAATTAGTAATGGCTTGCATCATATTTTTCCTTTAACAAGAGAGTCGTGCGTGTCATCTATCAAACTCCTTTCAGAGGAAATATTTGAATTGAAATAACATGACATTCAGTTTGAATTGAAAGTTCAAATATAGTTAATCCGGGTCCATTTCTGTTAATCTGTCCAAATATATACTCTTAGTTCATTTACGTCGAAACCTTTTTCTTGAGATTAGGAAAGGACAGACAGCCGGACGGACAACAGTGGAAATTTGTCTGCTATTTTTTCAAATTGAAACCTAATAAAAATTCAGACAAACTTTTACGTTTTATTAAATAAAAATTATTCAAACTTTACTTATGAGGAATAACATATTAAAATTTTTCTAGGGTTTAACTTAGGTAATTAATCAATAATAACACTCAAAAGACAAATCTGCAAATTAATTTTTAAAATATCAATAAATTTGCGAATTATCTAGGTTTATATATTATTTTATTTTTATTATTTTCTGTTTCTCCCCCATCTAAATATATATATAGTGACTTGGAAAATATTTATAATTAATAGTAAGAAATTAAAAGTAAGAATAAAGTAAGAAATATGGGTACCATTGTAATGTTATTCAAATAAACAAAGTAAAGGCAATCGAAGAATCAATTTTGGAGTCGTTTGATAAGTCGAATCAGAAAAACAAACGAAAAGATGGATTGTAAATAAAAGAATTGAATATAGCACGAAGATAAATGATGTTGTAGGACGTGTATAAATAAATAAATATCAATTTTTATCACTTGAACATAATCTAGAAATTCTATATGAAGGAAGTTGATTTATACTGCTCAGCTACGATACATTTTAATGTTAGAATCGAGGATGTTTTCTGCTCGATAACCATCTTTATTCCTATGTACAGAGTTTCATTTCTTTGATAAATAGATATTGACAGATAGCCTGCAGTTTCCATATAATTTGCAATAAATATAGAAGACTTTGTAGAATACAAAACATTCCTTCATTCAACTGATTAACATTTACATTTTTAAAACAAATAAATGTAAAAAATTCTTAAATACAATACATATTTGAAATTAAATCACATATCTTGTATGTTTTCTATCAGATATAAGCGCAAAATTCGAAAAATAAATCTGAAAACATTTAAATTTTCCAATAAGAGTAATATAATGTTACAAATGTAAATCCGTCTGTGTAATCCAAAAAAACACACTTTGGTAGACGTATCTCACAACAACTCATTGCTGTGAGATACGTCTACCAAAGTGTGTTTTACATTTGTAATATACCATACAGCAAGCCGTTTATATATTAAAGTAATATAATGTTAAAAATAATACTTAAGAGAATATATTAAAAGATACAAACTATGTTTAATGATACGTTGCATCCTTCGTTTCGAGTAAATGCATCAGTTAGCTCAGAGTTTTAAATTACTAAGGCAAACTTTACAGCAATTTAAACTAAACTCGAAGTTATTTGATGCGACATTTTACGGAGTAATTTTTTTTAATATTTTAATCTAAAGATGTTATATTTAAAATCGAATAGTCGTTGCTAAAATTAAATATGGTTTTAAGTAAATTATAAGTGTAAATAAATTAAATTACATTAAGGTTTTTAGATCACGTTAAAGGCAAGAGATTTGAGCTCCGTACTGTATGAAAAATGGTAAAATATTTATGAGATTCATATTCATCCATTAAATAAAAACAAGAACGAAATATTCGAAGAAATATCTATAAAATTTAAGTTTAATTCATAATTATATTATCGATTTTATCAGAAAGAATTAATAGAGCAAATTATCAGATATTAAATTCTTAAAGAATGTAAGTCCAGCAGAGGAGGAATGGATAAAAATCGATAAATACTGGTAGTTGGTCGCGGGTTCACACCTATCTACTTGGAGTTTTTCATCTAAATGGAAGCGAGTTTCCTATAGGAAGTCCTTTTGGGAAGCACCCCTCTTAATATCAGTCCAATTCTATTATGAATTTGTGTCTTACATACAATTTATTTCTATTTTAACTTCCAATTCTTATTTCTATTTTTTTTTTTATTCTCTATATATAAGTTATTTTAAACTCATCATTAGTTAATTATTTATTTTAGAAAATTAAAATTTTGTTTCGATATATTATGTCATAAATTAACGCTAGGGCCAAAGAGTGTTACGTACAATACGTTCTGTATGGATTTTTGGCGGACAAGTGCATGCGCAAAACATGCATTTTCGTATATTTGTATACCAGTTTCATTACCACGTGAATTTTCCTACTTCCATAAATATGTAAAAAGCTTTAATGGAAGAGATTTGAAAATATCAATTGAAGTAGGTTAAAACATATTATTTCAACTAATACTAAAAGTTTATTTAAAAAACAGAAAATTATTTAGGAATATAAGTCTAAATAAATACCTGACGGCTTCGAGAGACAGGATAATTTCTGAAATTAGAAACAACTTCTAAAATTAGACATTCAATGGACGAGAGATAAGTACAGTGTAATAAATCGATTTTCTAAGATTTCTAAGTGATACTGCAAATTCATTCGCCAATTATAATGATAATTATAGAGGATTTAATTCTTTTTTTCTTGATATATTTATTTCATTTAATATTTATATGCAAGAAGCTATTAATTCATACTCCTTTTCTTTATAGAAATAAATGAATTGGAAGTTTACGAGGAGATTCATAACATCAAAACTAATGTGTTATGATTGAAAAATTTCTCAAATATCCTATTAAAACTTCTATCTTACGAATTTACTTTATCTATTACATATTATTATTTTCATTATATCTGTAGTTAAAACATAACAATACCTGTTTTTTTATTTTTTAAAAAAGAAAGGTAATAAATCAGTTATATCTAGTTATCGTCCTATTGTATTAATTTCAATTATAAAAAAAATTCTGAAACATATATATAAAAAAACAAGAAACTGGTTTACGTTAGAACAAGAATATTACGTAAAGTGACATTATGTCACTTTACGTAATATTCTTGTTCTAACGTAAACCAGTGTAGTTAAATAGCTTGTTCTAACGTAAACTATATCGTTTTAAATGAAAAATATCAACAATACACGAGCTAACTGATTATTTTACTTATCTTACTAAATATTTAAATAAAAGCAAAATTACTGATTGTGTTTCTATAGATATTTCGAAAGTATTTGATTCCATAGATCATAATTAATTTTTTAACTCTTGTATATGTCCATTTATATTGGAATAATTTGAATCATATTTTCAAAATTATATACTAAAAGAATAAATAACATGTACTCGATTGTATTTCCTTTACATAGAGGTGTTTCTGAATTGTTTATGCTAGGCCCCAAATTATATTGAATACATAACTTATATGAGAAATTACTTTTGTGTTATGTATACTGACGATATAATAATCATTTATAGTTGGCATCTTACGCCATGAATTAAATTTATATTGTATTAAGAATTTCATATTGAGAATAGGTTAAATTGAGCATACATTCATTATTTAACTATTAGATTAGCTCAGTTTATAAAGTGATTAATAGTATTAAACACTAACTTATAGAACAATAGATTTTAAAAATCTATATATAAGAATTATAGTAGTCAACTCCAACGTACCTGTTGTATAATTTGTAAACGTTGGATAATAGATTTAACCTGGTTCGACTGCGTTATGATAGCAGTGTCTGTTTATTATATAAATTTATTATTACATGCATGTACTCATGTAGTTTGGAATACAGAAATATTTGAATTTGTGAAACGGCTATTGAAGAATATCATCAAACTGGGACACTTTCAAAAGACAATATTCAACGAATATTCTCTTTTGAATTTTGTCGTTTTGTCTTTTGTCGTTGAATGTAGCTTCATGTTTATGAAAATCGTGTATCAAATAGTAAAATTCATATTCAGATTACTTTTCATTCAATTTGTGAAACCACTTCCTTTTCTTCTTGAGAAATGGTAAAAATTAAATGTCATTTATTGAAAAATCACTGTCCAACGATATATTATGAATACTTTCATCTTGAAGACTTATAGAATGTTAAAAATTTATATTTGTTTTAATAACTAATTTAGTTAATATGAAATCAGCGTTTTCAAAGAACAAAAACTAATATGTTTTTTTTTTTTTACAAAGTTTGTAAAGTTTGAAATACGATTTTATAAACAAGACCTATGTCTTGTTTATAAAATCGTACTGCCTGCTGTGTTACCAGTTTAGAGGTATGAAGGAGTACATGTCAGTAGTTGCAATTTGGCACAAAGTATTCGGTGTGCAAATCATGCGCGCGTAAAAAAACCAGACTTGTAGTACTCAGGGGACCGAGAGCCGAGTCAAAATAAAATACAAAATGGTGACTATGTCTACAAACAGGCAAACCGAAGTCAGGTGGTGAGAGTACCACCCACAGTCGTTCTAGGAAGTGGACTCTGACCCTAGGACTGAACACGTAGTATTTTCTTTGTTAAATAAAATTTGTAATCTAATTTTGTAAATTTGGGGGTGCTTCAAATATGACATTAAAATAGGGTTTTATGTCGTTATAAGTAGATTTTTTAACATTACCTAGTTTTTTTAACTGGTATCGTGGAGGCCGCGCGGTCCCACGCGTCATATTTTTACGATTTTCTAAGGATCTAAGCATCGTGCGCAACCCCCATTTTATGTAATCCCATTACGTCGCGACTTGCGGCGGATACTGGACGTTCGGCGCTGTAGCACTTTCCAGGACGGAGGTACGTATTTTCTGGGGTCGATACCAGTTACGTTAGTTTTTTTGTTTTTGTGTTAGTTTTTTAGTTGGTTTTTTAATAAATGATAGTATGTATTTTTTTTTTCATTTTTACACTTATTTTGCAAACATGTCACAATTTTTAGATAGTAAAACAATAGAAGAGATATTACACGGAGATTCAGATTCTGGATCAGAGATTTGTGACCAACCAGACGAAAAATACAATGACAATGAAGGTACTACTAATTGTGAAGAGCCACTAACTCACGATTCTGGCGATGGTGGCGAATTGGGATCCGAGGTTGAAGAATGTTCATCGGAGAGTGAAGAAGAACATGTTCCAGGACCTAGTCAAGCGAGTTACTACGGAAAGAACAAGTATAAGAGGTCTAAAAATCCACCGGCATCTTCACGTACTTGTCAACACAACATCATAAGGCAAAAGATGGTAAATATGCTACTAAGTGCAACAGTTGTTTGAAATTTATTTGCAAAGTGCATAGAACCACAAAAATACTATGTGATAGCTGTCAAGACTGAACTACATAATTCGTTAAAATGTTCCTGAGTCTTAAAAATAGAAGTTAATATTACCTGTGGTTTTTTAATAAAAGATAGTTAGAGGCTATAAGAGTTATTTTTTTGTGAGATTAGTTTCTTAAGAATAAGAAAACAGAAATATTTTTGTTAAAAACTTACAATAGGGTAGATTTTTTCATATTTTTATTTTGTTAGGAAAAGCAAACACTAAAAGTTGTAACATTTGTGTGATCTCTTGTAATAATTAAGTAAGAAGAATTATATGAATAAAAAAGAGTTGATTATACTAAACGAGTGTTTTATTTAGCATTTATGCACTTTTAAACTGTCACATTGTTGAAACTTGCTCTTTAGAGGCAAATTTTGCTTGGGGGCCGCGCAGCCACGCTATCAGTTACGTTTGTCAAATTTACAATACCAGCTAAGGGCTAGTATAGGAAAATCGTGGAACCGATAAAAATTTGACGTTATATTAGGGTTGTCATTACATCCGATGACGTTATAATCGGGTTAAACTGTATATTGTTTGTGCAAAATAAAAAAATAATTTCGGACGATACAATAGCCACGATTATCATTTTCAAAAACGGGAAATTTTCGTTACGCATCGATAAAAATTCAACCCGGGCCGACACGCAACGGAGAGAAATTTCTAAATTGGATATGTTAATTTCATCGAAAATGCATCGTGGACGACCTCGTGGTCGTGGCCGGCGAAGTTTGAACGATCGCGCCCAAAAGCAGCGATACCAAAGATTGGAAAATTTGGAGAATGAGAACGAGACCCGAGTAGTGAGTCTCCGAGACATAGTCTTGTTCCAAATACGGTTTTGCCGTTTTACTTGCTTGATAATAAACAGATAACATATTTATTAATCTGAAAAATGTTAGAGAAAAATTTTAAAGATTTACATTAATTTAATCTTGGACTGTTTGACAATAGATAAAATTAAATAATCTCTTAATTTTAAGAAACATAACAACAAATTGATCTAATATTTATAAACTAAATTGTATTAAGTTATTTGATATTAAATCAATGTAAATGTAACATGTTTTCATTGTTATAGATTATATAACGATATTCTTTAAAAACCAGGAAGCTATATGAGTATAAAGTATCCATTATATGAGACACCAATGGAAACTATCTGACATAAGCATTTTTTGTACTTCTTCTTACTGCCGGATATTTGAAACTCAATTGCGCAAATTATGAAGTTTTGTGAGTCCTCTTTACGTATTTTCCGAGTTACCATGGGATTCTGTCCAGTCAAGACTTTTTTGAGTTATTAGATTTGATGATAAAAGTACAAGATCAGGGTGCTGTAAGAAAGCCAAATTAGATCCAATACTCTGTTCTAGTGAAGAACTACAAAAGAAAATAGAATACTACATGAGCTCTACGAACAACTGAAATGCGAAAACAACATTGTGATGTATGCAACGATAATGTGTACAGTATAGTGAAAACTCAGTAAAAACGCATATTTGCAGTACATGTAAAAATAGGTGTAAATAAAATTTTTTGGACTTATTAATTAAAAAAAACATGTTTTTTACTAATAATATGACTTGAAATAACAATAACGTAAAAGAAAAATGTGTATTATACCAAAAAATTAACGCCGAGTTCACTGGACCCATCCCTTTATGTTATGTAAAAGGGTTACATAACGAGAAGAGATAAGATGACATGACACAAAGGCTTACTTAACACACTTACCTTATCCGGATAAGGTAAGTCTGTCTGACCTTTCCAAGATATTAATCTTCATATTTATGTTTTCATTTAAGATTACTAATTGTTGCTTTATGTATTTGTCATTTATGTTTACAAAAATTTTATTTTAGAATCATAATGAATTTTGTGTACACAAATCTAAAATATAAATTAAAATATATGTATCTTAAAACGAATAACGTACAGTAAGTCTGAGAGACTCACTGTGTCAGGTGTACATTTTTCTTGTTGAGACATTTAAAAGGCATTGTGCAGACTCCGATTGTTGTTCTTTGAAGGTGCAACTTTTTTGCTATTAGTGAATTACTAAATTTTCAAGTTACTTGCTGCAAAATTACGTAAGTACTCATTTGAAACGTATTTTGTTTGAGATCATATCTATCTCAATTGTTAGTACGTCCTTGCATCGTGTTATATCTGATCTAGAACTGCAGTCATACGTAACCTCGGTGATGATGAACCGACTGTACTTGACAATGTTGACGAGAAAAATGATGAGAAGTCTGATTATAGGTTGGAGTTAGCAGATGTTCCAAGTGATATAATCGCTTTTGTATTTGAAGAAGATGACTGATATTTGGGTAAAATGGCAGGCAAAGACATAATCACATGATCTTCCACAAAAAAAATCTGTTGCATAATATTATGAGATGCTTTACACAATATTGTTCTTCCACCTGGAAAAAATTGTCCATACAATAAACAGTGTTCATTTACTGTATTGATGTCAAAATGGTGAATACCATGATTAGGTTTACAGGAAATGTTGCATGGCGAATAGAGTTGTAACTCACCTACACACAAGTAGCTATACATTATACACATGTTAAACGCATGTTGAACTAGATGATGTTCTTACTCATTGTCGTGTTGCAGGTCCAGAGCCTTTGTTGACTCGACAAAGTTTATAAATGCCTTAAAGATCTTATTTCTAACTAATACGTTGTGGTCGCAAGGCCAGTTGTATCCCTCCTGTAACACTGTCCTGAGTAGATTCGTCCTATATTGGGTGTGTTGGTTGCAGTCGAATATGAGATGCTGTGCGTCTTCTTGCGAAGTCCCATCGCACTGACAATGCGGGGAGTCCCTGTGCCCAAATCTGTTTAGATAGGTCAGGACGTTCCCGTGATTGGTGAACAATTGAGTAGTTCTGAAGTTAATGCTGAGGTTTTGAAGCTTTAGCCGCTGTGCAATGTCTGGGAAGAAGCTGAAAGTTGTCCTTTCTGTCTCTTCCCAGTTGCACTGCCATATGTTGATCATGGTGTTCCAGATGAGTTTCTTGGTTGCCACTATCGGGACGTCTTCGAAGGTAATGTCAGTAGTGCTCGAGGAGATCTCTCTAGCGAGGCGGTCAGCCTCCTCGTTATCGGTGTCGCCAGAATGTGCCCGTGTCCACATGAATACGATTTATGTGGCTGGTGCTACCGGTTAGCTCCTGAGTGATCATCCGTTGAATGTTGCCACCCAGCTTACCACTGGATATGGTTAATAAACCGTAGTAGCCAAATTAGTACCACTGGGAGGACTTTCTGTAGGAAACTGACCTCTATTTAGGTGTTAGGTGAAAAGCACTCAAAGAAATTCATAGGGTCACTTGAAGCTCAAGCCCACTACCAACTACCACTGTTCAGTAATTTTATCCACTCGGCTTATAGTGTGCCCACCGGCATAGAAGAAACATTTATTTCTATGTTATTCTAACTTTCAAAGTTACTGTACTCATTAGAGATTTAAAATAAATAAAGTTTGTTGTGTAATCATCGACATTAAACTTCGTTAATACACAAAATACACTATTATTGATTACCATAACGTTGAAAAATATATACAGTATATAACACGATATTCAGTTTAAAGTAGACGTAAATTTATCCAATTTTTTATTCCTTACCTACTAGTTTAGACAAAACAAATAAGAAATATAAAAAGATAAAAATATATTTAAAATATTTCTAACTTTAAAATTAAAATGATTTCAATGAATAGAATGTTTGATAAATCTTGTTTGAAGATATTTCTTCTCAAAAGTACAGAGAAAACATCTAAAGAACGTATTGCTACTTTAAGGTTTACATTTACTATATTCTCTAGAATTATTGCCAAATGCATAAGGTAAATGACCTGAGATTAGGTATTAGGTGTTTTTGTATGTATGACTTTCAGTTGTATAGTAGTTGAAACTAGTGTTTAGTCTATTCATTCTTTATGTGTTTTCCAACCAACGAATTCTAAAAGTTTTCTGATGTTTCTCTCGATCTAGAATCAAATTATAATATTAAAAAGCCACTAAAAATATTTTCCTGATTCAGAATAAGATCTTTAACGACATTATTGTTTCGATTTTTATTTATCGTCGTTAAAAAATAACATGATTTGAAAACACATAAAAAATGTTTAGAAAAAACCAATTTTATGTTATTAAATTTTAAAATATTTTAATTTTATGAACATTTTTTATATTTTCGATGAGAAAAAATTAAATTATTATACTTATTTTCAAAAATTTTAATATACAGGCTGGCCCAAAAATCAAATAACCGTGATAAATTTTCAAGATTTTTCAAGGCCCGTCGTGGGTTCGGCCAGGCCCACAACAGAATGGTGCAGTTCGAGGCCCAAAATATTTCCAATTTTAAACAGAAACTAATTTATCGTATAATTATTTGCTTTAAACATTATTACGACTATATTTTAATAACAAAACTTATTACAAAGTTAAAAATTACTTTATTATGTTTACTTTTAGAATATTTGTCAGCAAAATAATTTTTTAAGAAAGCAAAAATTTTTAAGAAAGCTATATATGTCAAAATTTATCTTAATGTAGCATTTTAATAATTATAAATAGTTATAAAGTTTTAAAAATTAACTAATTAAATATAAAAAATATATTAGTAAAATACAGTCGACACCCCTATAACGCGGTAGATACGTTCCACTTTTTAAGAATTTCACGTTGTAGGAATTTTTAAATACATGAACCAATCACAGCCCAGACGTGTGCAGTTTACAGACTATGGATGTTTGAAAGATTTTCTTTGATAAAATTAATCGATTCTAGAGTAATTTGACTCATTTCCGAAACAAGTATAATTTTTTGGGAATAACCCGTATAAACTATGCTATAAACAAAAAATTGTAGGATTACTTACCGAGTGTGCACCGTTCGACGACACCATTGTTTAAGCTTGTTTTCGTCGCGGAGCAGCGCACCAAACGGCGGTCGCGTTTTGTGATAAGTTATTTTTCTGCGAAAAATTCGTTGAACTTTGGAGACATCATTAATATAAATAATTTTAATCGCCATTGAATAAGAAATGTTTCTTTCACAAGAAATGTATAAAATTACAGTACTGTATTAGACTTACGGTACCAAATTTACATACTGTACAGACGATAGTAAACTCAACTTACCCGTCTAAACTCTTCGTAGCGTGTAAGTAGTTCGGCTGCTCGTCCACTATTGGTCCAAATTCGACCAATCCTGTCGCGACACGAGTCGGCGATGACGTTTTATTGCATTTTACGAGTTTCTTTTAGCATCTTTATACGAATACGGTCGCAATTTTTTCGCCGCGATATACGAATACGCATTATATGAACCCGCGTTATAGGGGGTAGACTGTAGATAATATTTTAACTGAAATAATATACAATTTGTATAAATATTATTGTTATTTATTATAATAAATAACATTTTAATAAATATAAAAATAACTTTTAAAGTATTTTTTAAAATATTAATTAATATACATAATAATTTTACATAATATATACACAAGAATATACATAATATACGTAACAATAAATACATAAAATACTTCATAACAGAAACAATTAATATTAAAATATTTTTATAATACGTCATTGAAAAATCGTAAAATTTGTATTTAACAAGCTTTAAAATTTACATAAAATTATAAAATATTTTTGATATATAAATTTTTTTGTTGGCTATTGTAATTTTGTTTTCTTTTTTAGGCTGTGCAACCCTGAAAGAGGAGAGGAGGGCGCGGGTGGTGCTGAGCTGTATGAATGAAGGAGAGACAAGTTGCCTGGTGACTGCATATAGGCTGCTGTGGAGTTTTTTCAGCAGACATGCTTTTACTATTTATTAACATCATCACATTAATACACTCCATTTCATTCATAACTTTACGACAAGTTATGAGTCCAGGGAGAAGAATGTGGCAATAAGTTAAGTTAGATCTTGTGTGTTTTCTTTTCTTTCCTGATAATAAGAGCAGAGACTATTAGTCTCGTTGAGACCTATAATGCAGATGACATCTGGACTTTACCAAAAAAAGAGAAGTTATTGAAGAATAACTATGAGGCAGCTCTAGATGAAAATAAGGCTTATTAAGCATAGTGATGTACAGTACTGGGATACACGGAACGATCTCGCGATCGAAGAGATATGACGTTAAATACTGGATCAAATCGTTGGCAGATATTACTTTAATTGTGAAAATTTCTGAAAAAATGTTTATGTTATAAACTGTAAGGCATCAAAAGATGCGTGGAACTCCTTGGATGCAGTTTTTTAATGTAATGGTTTTACATTGAAAATTTCTCTGATGAAATGCGTATTGCAATTACAAATAGACACGATTTCTTCGATACAGCATTGAATGCATTTTTCTTGCTGGCCGATTAACTTGCCGACACTTGCCTCGAAATACTAAGAAACTTGATAATTCTTACTCCTATTTGATGCATACGAACGCTTCCAGAAGACGATAGAAGGAAGCTGAATGTTATTGATGTATAAAAGGTAAAACGTTTTGACGAGTAAGTGAGTAAATAAGTTGTTAAGCTGATAATCAAAGTATGAAAAAAATGCTTTACTTGCAATACTCGTTGATTGTTTCCTTTCTGTTTGTCTAAAGACAAACAGAAAGGAAACAATCAGAGAACTATCAACGAAGCAAAGCCTATATTTAGATATTACTATTGCCAAAAGTAAAGGTCACAAACTTAGTGCATATATGAAAAAGATATGAAGCTGTAAAACTAACAGTCGAAATAAAAAATTAACAAGTTGAATTTTTTGTTTTAATTTCGACGTCGCAACAAAATGTGGAATTATCGCCAGGACGTAGAGACTGGTACAACTTCTCGTATGGAAACAATGCTTTTACAGTAGGCTCAGTGGCGTACCGTTGGTGTCAGCCGCCCGGGCGGAGGAAAATTTCTGGCACCCCTTATTTAGGTATTTCAATTTAAAAGACCAAAATTCAGTTTTGTCACAGAACAAGCAATGAAAAATTCGGTGGTAGTGCAGCGACCTGTTTAAAATAGTTCTATTGGATATTAGTGGTGTATATGAACGCGAATGAATCGTACAAGCAAAAAAAAAGGGTCAACATGTTTCGCAGGAATTCCTCGGACGAAAAAGTTACTAGTTCACCCGGCGAGCCGATTCCCGGACTGTCCGGACGATAGCACTATCGTAGGCGCGATGCAAGTATAGATTAGGATGTTTCAAATTTTTACAAGATATTATTATTATTTATTGTGAAATTTTGCCGCCCTCTAAAAAGTGCCGCCCCCACTACAATACGCCACTGAGTAGGCTACACGACGCTAAACGAATTACAATCTACTTAGTAAACAAAAATGCGATTGTACCGGAATAAAATGGTATACTATCCCTTAATTAAAGATAAGTGCAGAAGATGTCGATATTTTTAACTGGTGTCTAAGGTTGCTTACTATCAGTTTCCATAATTACAAATTATAGGCGATGTTTACAGCGCATAAAGATGGTATTGTTGAAGCCGAAATGAGAGGTAAACGTATCATATCAGCCTTCTCTTGCTTATTTTAGATGAATATTTTAACCGCAAAACAAGGACGTAATGGAACTATGGTATAAATGTCTTGGTCGTGTAAATCTGAAGCAATTACAAGAATTAATGAACGATGAGCCAAAATCTGAAATGAAAGTGTTCAAGAAGGAAAAGCTTCACTGTGAGACCTGTCTCAGAACCAAAGTGGCGCGTAATCTATTTCTCAAGTAAGACACATAGCTGAGTATCGTATTAACAATGTATAGTGGCCGGTGTGATTGGACTTCTAAAGTAGACCTAAGTACTTCATGACGGTAGTTAAGTCATAACACGTCTATGTGGCATCAATGAAATATTAAAGGGAAATGAATAGTTGTTGTACAGCTTGAGATTTGAAACATCTCCTTAAACATACAAATTTGAGATTTGTAATGTAATTACGCTTGCATGATGTTATCTTAAAAGTAAAAATTCAAATTTTATTATAAACTTTAAATAAAAATCTCAAAAAATGGTAGGTCGCCTTAACTGAATCTCTAGCTTTTGGATGACTTATCATCCGCCTTCTCTGAGACAATTTGCCGAAAGAAAATCCTGCTGTTATTGATGATTAACTGCATCTTTCGACAGTTACAACTCCGTTTGGTTCATGAATAAATGTCCCTGTTGCCAGTCTGTTGCTAATAAACAGGATGCTGTTATTAGCACACTGATATTCAAATAGCAGTTGAAAAAGATGTCTTTAGAATAACAGCTGCACGAACTCTAGACTTTAGATCAGCCATTCAATATCCAGATCAATGTATCCTTAAGTTTTATATGATGATCCCAAAGTTCGATATTTAGAAAATTTCTCCACTTTTACTTAGTGTCTGCTCGTTCGGCATTGCGTATTGCGTATTATTCGGCATATTGACGATGAACTGTTTGGCACTTGTATCTATCAATTCCTTCACTACTTTATCTCGGAATATGTTGATGTTGACGTTAACAGACAGTGAGCGATTTACCTACTTTCGAGTATTTTCGAATAGTGACCAACTTCGTTCAGAAGAGTTTACTTTTTAAACGTTAGTTTATCCATTCGTTTATTCCAGTGGCCACGTTACTTTTTTTTTTTTTTTTTTTTTTTAGATTTTATAGCTTGATACCTCTCTTAAGTCATTACTTAATCTATTCCAATAGGAAATCATCTGAAAAATCGGTGCAGATTTTCCCACCGTAAGTTTGACAATTGGAAGATTATATCCATAAGTTCTACGAGTTTCCCATGTCGTTACATTTCGATGTTCACTTATCTTGTTCCCGAGACAACTGTTTTCTTTATTACCCTTTATAAATTTATAGCTCTTTAGCAGGACTTGTTTTATGTAAATTTTGCGTGTTCTATCAATTTTGTCAGTACGGTAAAGTTCCGACAGATTTCCTGAAATGTAGATTATGAATTGAACGAATGATACGATTTTGTACTATCTGGAGTTTGTTAATTACATATAAGGATGCGGTTCCCCAAACCGATATTCCATATCTTATTTTAGATTCCATGCATATATGATATAATTGCTTCAACAATAAATTTTAAAAAGTCACCAAAGTTCAGTCAGTTTTACTCGTTAGACTCTATTTCAGTGATTCTGAAATATGTCCCCAGTTAGACTGTAAATTTAATGATCACACTATCTTGAGAACCCGTTTTAAGATACAGTCGTTCTAACGCTTTATTAATTAATGTTTATTGACAAAGGATAATATGTTTTATAATTGTAAATTCTTTTAGTAACAGATTAAGCAAAATACAAACCGGTATAATATAGAATAAGTGCATGAAATATTCACCAGAATATTTATAAGAACAATAATTACATACTAAACAAAAACAATTTAGATACTATTGCGAGGTTAGCCGATTGGGGTTAGGAGTTTTCGACAGCCGAGCGGTCAATACAGTCGTGTGGGCGCAGAATGACTCTCCGAGACAGGTTTATCATATAAAACCGTTTAATAAAATACATAAATTGTTCTTACAATAATTCAATATGTCAGGTGAAAGTCTATCCAACGATGGGTTACTATAACAGTTCCAATAAAAACGGAAAAGTTCGACTGTTCGATCGGTCCTTGGGTATTTTCGGCACGCTGGACGCAGAGAACGATGGCCCCGGGGCATGCACCAGCACTTGTAGAGATGTCCTCGGTCGACGAGTCGATCCTCGACGATTCTGGACGAGACGGGTTAGCGAAACCAGTTCTTCGGGCGTCGAAAGAGCCTACGTTGTATCTCTGTCGTGAGCACCAAATCCCAGCAGGGGAACACTACGCACCAAAACCCAAGACCTCGTAAAGTTCCCAAAAACGCGGTTTTATCGATTTTTCCACCGCAGTCGCCTCTCCATTGGTTTCTCCTCGTCACATGGTGGCAATTCGAAACCCAACGAAGGGTACGGGAGAGGTCAACGTTGCGTCGGAACACGACTCCTCTCCAACCTCGTTTTCCTCGACTTTACTCTATCTATTGTTTAAGAGCCTGTACACACTAGGCGTTTTTCAACGCGCGTTTTAAAGAACCAAGAGTTCTATGTAGCCGTACACACTCAAACGCGCGCTTTTGGCCAAGTGCGCGTTAAGCGCGCGTTTATAGATTTTTGTTAAAACGCGCGTTTTGCGGGCACTTTACGGGCGCTTTGAGATATATGTGCTGCCTTATAGCAACGAGGGAGGAGGCACACACACTCAATTACTTTCACGTCCATTTCCAAACTGAGCCAGTGCTAACACCGAACTAACGCTCGTCGAACGCCGAGCTAATGCGCGTTAGCTCGGCGTTAAACGCGCGTTGAAAAACGCCTAGTGTGTACAGGCTCTAAAATCTTTTAACAAGACAAAAAGTTCATTGTTTAAATCCGATCTTTAAGTTCTCTCTTTCGCGCTATGAAACTTGACTCATTCAAAAAGTCGTTAATTGCCTCCCTTCGGACTCCGTTTGGGTCCTTACACTATACAAAGCAATTTCTGCCGGTCCGGGAAAACAAAACATATTGGAAGTTTTAAACATTATTATATTCTATTTAAACATTTTTATTTTTAAGGTTTAGAAATTCGAGTGATAAGTTAATAAATGCAGCAGTCGATTTTCGAAGTAACAAAGAAATAAATAGAATAGAAACATAAATAACTTATAATTGTAAGCTTCTTGTCTCTAATAAATTAAGTTAAATAATTATCTCAAATAATCAGATGGTAGAGATATACGAGGTTTGTGTGACCGGAAGGTCGGCACATCTTCGATGCCACGTCAAGATGACACCAGTGTTCCGTTCGACACAGAAGCCGCGACGGCGAATTGTTTTTGTTAGAAACTACCGTGTTTCCCCGAAAATAAGACATCCGCAGAAAATAAGACCTAGCACAGATTTTGCTCAATTGCGAAATATAAGACCTCCCCCTGAAAGTAAGACCTAGCGAAGTTTTTTTTAGTCGTAACGGTCATCGACAGATGGTTGAAAGTGGCCGTTGGCTTTTTGAAAGTACAGCCACTGATTGGTCAGCAGACAATTACGCCACACGGCATGATTTGCATAAGACTATGGCTTGGGAATCACAGATTTGCATAACGTTACGGC